>NC_142469.1:54522166-54822583 GCF_049115385.1 Moschus berezovskii
TGGAAACTCCACCCACCTCTATTCCCAATTGAGGAGGAGCAGATGCATGACAATGGCAAGTTACTAAGGGCAACACGGAACAAGAGACACACTTGTAAAATACACTGAAGTGTGACATAACCATATAATGAAGACTGCAAACAGCAGTAAAGGTAGATATTAGAATGTAAATTCATAGACTATTACACTGGAAGGAACCTTGGCGCTCTCCCAGAACACCCTGACTTGCCCTCCTTAGATGAATTTGAGGCCCTAACTTGCCCTCCTTAGATGAAGAATTTGAGGCCCCGTGAAGGTAAATGAATTGCCTAGGGTCATATGCCTACTTAGCAAGGTGGCTCAAGTAGCATTACAGATTTGTGGAGCCAAAGCTTGGAGTGACACAGTCTTAAAGGCAGTTTGCTAACCAATGCCTGCAAAAGATTTCATGTAAAAACAAGGGAAAGACTTTATGCATGAATAATGGAAGCATGCTCTAGCTGCCAATAACTTTTAAAAATTCCTTTCAATTATATAGATGTTGGTAGTGACATATGCTGGAGAAGGCATTGGCAAGCCACTCTAGTACTATTGCCTAGAAAATCTCATGGATGGAGGAGCCTGGTAGGCTGCAGTCCGTGGGGTCGCTAAGGGTCGGACACGACTGAGCGACTTCACTTTCACTTTTCACTTTCACACATTGGAGAAGGACATGGCAACCCACTCCAGTATTCTTGCCTGGAGAATCCCAGGGACGGGGGAGCCTGGTGGGCTTCCGTCTATGGGGTCGCACAGAGTCGGGCACGACTGAAGTGACTTAGCAGCAGCAACAGCAGCAGTGACATCTTCAAAGAGGAGAGAGTATCACATAACAGTACCTAAACTGAATAAAAGCAATATTGTCTTCACTCAAATCTCTCACCTAACAATAGTAGCCCTAACAATTGAACTCAGCAGCTTTGATCTACATAGAGGAAACCCTGGCAAAAGCACTGTGTTTCCGGTTTAAAAAGTCACCTGCGTCCACTTCATCCTGTTAGTCTCCTAAGCACACTTTTATTTATTCACTCATTCACCCTCTCACTCAATGAACATTGTGTTCCAGACACCATCCCAGGTTACAGGAATAAGGAAGGTAACAAAACAGACAAATTCTTTTCATCACTGGACTTAAATTCTGGTGGATACAATAAAGCAGACTAGACAAAATACCACATGGCTTTTATGAGCACGCACACTTATAGCTTAAACTATCTCTTATAAAAGGAAAGAGAGATTCTCCTAAATGATCTTCTACTGTCTTTTAGAACCTTATCATTCTACATCTGTCAGATTAATTGCTAGATATTAGAAATATAATCATAACTGAGAATTTAAACATCTCTGATATTAAAAACTCCCTTTCAAAGAGCAAAACCATAATATCCAAGTACAGTGCTTTTTCTCTTTTTTCATTGGGCAGTCCCATTTCCATTTTCTGTAAAGAATCACCATTCCTGTCTCTCATCTCAGAATAATAAATTATTTTAGGGAAACGTGTAAAACAATTTATTCAGTAATCTGGGAACTACTCAGTCCTTACCAAGTTCAAGGTGACTTCAGTTCCCTTCTATCCTCCTTCCCTTTCTCGCTTTCTCACGTTCCTCCCTCCAGTGCTTGTGTGATACCCAGGGCTCTGGAAATGAAGGACTTACTTTTGTGGGGACAAGAAGACGCCTTCCTCTTGACACTTTCCCTGGAGCCCAGCAGATGGAAAATGTACCAGTTTTGTTTTCTGAAGTTGATCATTATAGATCCATACCCTGAATATAACTCAGATCAGGTAAATGTGAAAATAAATGAGAAAATAAAATACTACAACCTCAAATACTCCATTCCTTGCCATTTTGGTATAAGTGGTCTGGTGGACAAAAGATTTAACACAGAAGAAAATAAGATAAAAACATGTGATACAATCACTAAATAGGTTGCTTCACATTTATTAGCATTGTTATTCTAAAATACAATTACTAGAATTTTCTGTGCCCTCTAATTCCACTCTCTGAAACCTGATTTCCTGAAAAATATTAATATTAAATCACTGTGAAGTGGCATATTATTCATAGGAAATGTAGTTGCCAACTAAACAACATATCAATATTCAAGTTTGATTTTTTTCTTTAATTTCATGTTTTTATTTATTGCTCCTGAGAAATACTTGTGTGCTTCTGAAACCATAGAAAAATGTAGGGATCTGTGCTTTTCTTAATCAACAAATATTTACGTGGTAAATAGAATGCCTTTGGCCAAGAACTCGCATGTTGACTTGCATGCTGATGAAAATTTAAATAGCTGATTAAACTCCTCCAACACAGGATTTATAATGGATGCCACTATCATTTTGCAAAGCAATTTAATGCATATTTAGTGCAATTTTATGTGCTATCTTTTCAGGAGACCCAGCTGTGATTCTGCAAGTGTAAGAAAGAGAGCAATTGGTATAAGGGCAGCAGTTTGTTGAGATTTGTGTGAAGAAGGTCTTCTGATCCTTTCTTCACTAGGAAGACATAATTGTAGCTTTGGAAAAACTTCAAGATGTTGCTGCTAGATATTGTAAGGATTTTGAGTACAGCAGACAAACAAATGTAATATTCAGTACTCAAGGACTTAAAAAATCTACTTGGAAGTTCCTACCGCTAATTAGATAATCACATCTAAAGGAGGACACATGCCTATGGCATAGCCCTAGACTAGGGAGAAGCAAGTGAGCCTACGACTCAAGATTGTTGCCTGCAAGAGTCACACCTTATAATATGCACATGTGTGCGTGCATGGCCCTATGAAGACTAACTAGCATCACTGTTTTACCGCTGTGTGAATGAACCGTAAACACTAAGGTCCATCTTAATTAAGTCAAACAAAAATTCTTTTCCTAATTTCCAAAGATTTTACTTTCATCAGAAATTATCCCTGAACGCTTTTAATTCTTGATATAACAATAATTGACTTGATTTTAATAGCAATTTGCTAAAATTATTATTATTATAAATTCTCAGTTTAATTTCTTCTAAGGTAGTAGAAGGTTCAGATCAGTGTTTGCCTGGAAACCATAGAAATCACATACTTCACAGAGAGAGAAAAGGAAGATAGAAACCAAAATAAAGGATGGAAAATATATTTTCAGATGAGAGTTAAAATGAACCTAACTAATGTTGTCCTATAATTTATTTCAAGCTGTCTGAAGTCTGCACCATGAACGTTTTCTCAATTTTTGTGGCCTTTTATGAGGAAAAAAGGCGTACTCATTGTATCATATTTTGCATGTTTTCTTTCTGTTGCTTTTAATGAAAATGTTATCAAATTGTTGCAGTGCATTCTGGCATCACTGACTCATGGTGTTTGGCCTGTGTGTGCATGCCTGAAGCAGCCTTCTTGTAAGCACCTGAAATCTGTTAGCACCAATTCTCCACCCCAGAAGCATAATAAACACTTCAGTCCTCTGAACCTCATTTACATTGACATGTTTAGACTATTAACTAAAAATATGCCATTTCTTTCCTCTTTTTAAATGAAATCCAAGATTACCTGTAGAATGGAAAATAATTGGGAAAAACTGATCTAGAAAATAATAATATTTAACAAAATAATATTTGAGAAACATTAATACTTTGTAATAAAAGGAGTGTAATAAAGCTGTCATGGGCTATCTCTGTCATTCCTTCAATCTGATACTCTGTAGGGAAAGACAGGGTTGGGAGCAAGGAGAACCACCCACGTACAATTTTTAAAATGGGAGAATGAGCAATAAAGAGCACCACGATGTATACATTAATAGATTTTTAAGTTGGATTTCTATTTCTATAAAAAAAATACACTCGAGCCTTGGGAACTTCCACAAGAATTAGTCAGTTTAGTAATCTGGATTTCTAGGAATCAATCCTTCCAGTCTAGTGCTTGAAACCAAAAGGTAACCAGAGGGAGCCAAGGGAAAGGTCTAGAGGTTCAATTTATCAAATCTTAGCTAAACTCTCAGAGGAGCTCCAACATTATAACTTTGGAGTCTGTATTTAATAACCACTGTTCACTTTTTCAGTGTTTGTGTACTTGTTTATGCTTTTTTAGCAGGAGCCGAGAGGGAAGAAAAACATTCTTTCAATAGCCCTCCAAGTACTTTTTTCCAGTTTTACTGGAATGTAGAGGAGGAGCAGGGGAGAGCAAAGAGGAGGGACAGACCTAAATGACTTTCCTTCCAGAGAACTCAGGAAACTGAGGCAGAATCTGGAGAGTGTTGCTCAAAGTACATCAACTTTAGAGACTGATGTAGAGATTTCCACCACTGAGATCAAAGAGTGGTTAAAGACTCTTAAAAGCACTGAGGTAAGAAACTGAAGTCATTGTTTTTCAGCTATCTCTGAATTATGTTTTCACAGAATAAATTAACATGTGCTCTTGAAATGTGGGCTTCCCCAGTGGCTCAGCAGTAAAGCATCTGCCTGCAATGCAGAAGATGTAGGAGATGCGAGTTCATTCCCTGGGTAGGAAAGATCCCCTGGAGAAGGAAATGGCAACCCACTCCACTATTCTTGCCTGGAAAATCTCATGGACAGAGGAGCCTGGTGGGCTGCAGTCCCCGGGGTTGTAAAGAGTCAGACACAACTGAGCACACACGCACATATCTTGCATGCGCATATCTTGAAATGTATTTACTATGGAAATGTCAGATACAGTCGTATTCAGAACTCAAAATAACATTAAATTGTTTAGCAGTCCACATTTGCAATTTTGTATTACAAGCTTCATTGCTCCATTTCACCAACCAACTTCAACCCACAGCTTAGCAAGTATCTCTTGAAGTTCTATTATTCATCTAGCATTGAACCATGAATATAGGTGATAGATGAAAAAATAAATAAATAAACTGTGAAGATGGTCTACACCCAAGAGAAACTGACAGTTTTAGTTGATGTCTATATCCAGAGCTTCCCTACTGATTACAAGAAAGTTTGTTCCCTGTTCTAAGTGGACATGAAATAGAGCTTTATCAAAGGGATTTTTATGAAGAGTACAATTCAGCAGCAGGCTGAACCAATTCAATTGACTTTTCTAGTTTTGAATTCATGTTAATAAAAGGACTTTTTATAGTTATTAAGAATTAGAGTAGTAGATTGTTTTGTGCCCTCTTGAGCCACAGACTCAGACAGTGAGTTTTCTACTCTAAATTGTGTGAGTTCTACAATCGACATTTTATCTCTGCTGTTATCTCTGTACCTGTCTTTTGTTTTGTTTTTTGACAAGCAACTGTGATTGAATAAGGCAGTTAACTGGTGTGTGAATAATACTGCTGGAAATGCTACATAGACACAAGGGAGGATTATCAAACTAGAATTGTGATGTAAGTTTTAGAACAGCTTGAGGAATATTCAAGACAAAGGTCAAAGAAACAGGCAGTGAAAATCAACATGCATTTAGGGACTGGAGGAAGCCTAACTTACTAAGGGCACTACATAATTATTACAGCTGGGGAGGACACATCAACAAATGCGCCACCAAGAATAGCTGGAAGAATGTATGGTTGGAGGTGTATCAGGACATCAGGGATTTGAAGAGAAGAGTAATTACTAATGTGAGCTTCCAGGAGCAAGACTCAGCAGACGTTCACTATAGCATCCCCATAGAGAAAGGATATGATTTGAGTTCCTACCACTTGGGTCTGACTGCATTTTCTGAGCAAGTTTCTAGCTTGGTATTCCCAGTGGTTGGTGAAGGAAGTGGCAGCCCACTCCAGGATGCTTGTGTGGGGAATCCCATGGATAGAAGAGCCTGGTGGGCTACATTCCATGGGGTCACAGAGTCAGACAGTCAACTACTGCTACTACTACTATGTTGGATGGTAAAAAGCTTTTGAGCATGTATTCTGAATATATGTAGATCCACATCTTAACACAGAACACATTTTAAAGGATGACACAGAGATTAAATATTCCCATCTTTTTGCCTTTTCATGCTGTTAGATAGGAACATTTAATCTCTATGTTGTCCTGTGTTAATCTCTAGTGTTCTGTGTTAAGATGTGGATCTACATATATTCTGCTTTATTGACTATGCCAAAGCCTCTGACTGTGTGGATCACACCAAAAAAAATGTGGAAAATTCTTAAATAGATGGGACTATCAGACCATCTGACCTACCTCTTGAGAAATCTGTATGCAGGTCAAGAAGAAACAGCTAGAACAGGACATGGAACAACAGACTGGTTCCAAATAGGGAAAGGAGTACATTCAGGCTGTATATTGTCACCCTACTAATTTAACTTATATGCAGTGTACATCATGAGAAATGCCAGGCTGGGTGAAGCACAAGCTGGAACCAAGATTACCAGGAAAAAGATCAATAACCACAGATATGCAGATGACACCACCCTTATGGCAGAAAGCAAAGAAGAACTAAAGAACCTCTTGATGAAAGTGAAAGAGGAGAGTGAAAAAGTTGGCTTAAAGCACAACATTCAAGAAAAAGAAAAAAAAAACAAAAAACCTCAACATTCAGCAAACTAAGATCATGGCATCCGGCCCCATCACTTCATGGCAAATAGATAAGGAAATAATGGAAACAGTGACAGACTTTATTTTCAGGCTCCAAAATCACTGCAGATGGTGACTGCAGCCATGAAATTAAAAGACGCTTGCTCCTTGGAAGAAAAGTTATGACCAACCTAGACAGCATATTTAAAAGCAGAGACGTTACTTTGCCAACAAAGATCCATCTAGTCAAAGCTATGGTTTTTCCAATAGTCATGTTATTAATGTGAGAGTTGGACTATAAAGAAAGCCGAGCGCCGAAGAATTGATGCTTTTGATCTGTGTTGTTGGAGAAGACTCTTGAAAGTCCCATGGACTGCAAGGATATCCAACTAGTCAATCCTAAAGGAAATCAGTCTTGAATATTCACTGGAAGGACTGATGCTGAAGCTGAGACTCTAATACTTTGGCCACCTGATGTGAAGAACTGACTCCTCAGAAAAGACACTGATGCTGGAAACGATTGAAGGCAGGAGAAGGGGACAACAGAGGTTGAGATGGTTGGATGGCATCACTGATATGAGTTTGAGTAAGCTCCAGGAGTTGGTGACAGACAGGGAAGCCTGGCCTGCTGTAGTCCATGAAGTCACAAAGAGTTGGACACAACTGAATTGAACTGAGAGTTTAAATAGTTATAAATATTAATTTTAATTAATAGGATAACCTTTGTTGCTCATTTTACAATATTGTCTATAATAAATATGGTAAAATGTTTTATTATTTTTTAATTGGCTTCAACTTTATGATTCAGTTATTTGAAGAAGCTCTGGTTTTTTAAGTCCAGTTTATGAGTACTTGACTATATTTGCTATTGTAGTTGAAAAGATATCCCCAAAGTATATATAGTTTGATAAAAGTGCATCACTAGCTATGTTTACAAAATCATAAAACTCACTGCCATCTACCAAATACATAAAATTTTTTGCCAAAATTCAGATAGCAAAATGACTATCTTCCCTGATGTTAATCAGATGTTCTTACATACAACTTGGAAGGTATTTTCCCTTATTTTTTAAAAACAAAGTAGTTCAAAATTCACTGAATAACTTTATTTGGAAGATTTTAAAAACAGGTTAAGAAATTCAGTTTTCCTGTTTTGTTACTACATAGAGTTTATTAATACAAGAAGTTTTATAGGTGACACATTATTTTCAGTAATAAAATTACACACCGATGGAAACACTTACAAATATTCATGTTTGAAGGACTCTCATTATAGTGAGCTTTTTTTAAGATATAGCATTTTCTTTCTCATTTATTGTTTAAATGTCACCTTTACCTTTGAGAGGGACAGATTTGGTGGCATTTTTTTGATAGCTCCTAGACAGCATACTGTTGAAAGCCATCTCCCTCACAAAAATATTTAGCAAATTTAAAATATTTATCTTTTCATGAATTAAAAATATATAGCTTTTACACTTCAACAACTGTTGTGAAGATTTTGCTGCAAGATAAATGACAAACTTCTGTGGGTAATAGACTTTCAAAGTCATTCCACTTCTCACTGCAAAGTATTTAAAAATTATAAAATTTCCAGTTCTTGCTTTTATTAAAGTAATCACCTTTGTGGCAATAAACGGCAAATAAACTACACTTTTGTCACAAGATGGTAAAATCAAATGAGTGAGGGCAGCGCTGTCAACACCTCCACCTTGAGAAACTTTCGTTTCTCCTTCAGGAGGCCTCAAGGGCCTGGGTTACTGGCTGAGATGTCAAGGGTGTGGGATCCAGTGTTAATTCATATACGGATTATTAGAAGAGCTTTATTTTTGTTTGAAAAGTAATAAAGAAGGGCTCTGCTTACTTTTTGTCTGCACTCCTGACTGTCCTTGCACACTCCAGGGAGCATAGGCACTATGAAGATCACGTGGTGCTTGTCTGGATTTTTCTAGAAAACGGCAAGCAGAGGAAGTGTAGAAGTACAGATTTGGGATTTGAACCCAGGTGTTATAAGCTTTAGACTCACTTTTAACCATCTTACACACAAGCCTTTACAGTGAGTGTGGAAATGACTGGCTCTTGCATTGCCTGCTAAGTCACCTCAGCCATGTCTGACTCTTTGAGACCCTGTGGACTGTAGCCTGCAAGACTCCTCTGTCCATGGGATTCTCCAGACAAGAATACTGGAGTGGGTTGCCATGCCCTCCTACAGGAGATCTTCCCAACCCAGGGCTCAAACTCACATCTTACCTGTCCTGCATTGGCAGAGCGGTTCTTTACCACTAACACCACCTCACTTGCCCAGATGTATATATGACAAAAGATGAAGTCAGAAGAGACCCACCTCCTGAGAACCCAGATGTCAAAGAGGAAAGTGGGCTGCTTGTTTCTGCCCCTGGACCACAAAGACCTTACCATTCATATAAGGACCAAGGAGCATACCAAACATTGACCAGAATATCATGTTCTTTCGTGAGGTGTATGAAGGAGTGAATGGTTTCCACGGACACTCTCCCAAGTTGAAAGAATAAAGGGTAAAACCTCCTCTGTGAGCTGAGCTTCCCAATCACCTCTTGACAGGATAATTTCCTTCAACCCCTTTGAGCCTCTGTGTCCTTCCTCTGTAACACAGAGATTAGAATTCCTGCTGCCAGGATTCAGTTCAGTTCAGTCACTCAGTCGTGTTCAACTCTTTGCAACCCCATGGACTACAGCACACCAGGTTTCCCTGTCCATCACCATCTCCTGGAAACTTCTCAAACTCAGGTCCATTGCATCGGTGATGCCAGTGTATTTAATGAAGTGTCAAATATTATAACCATGGGGTTGGATCTGGTGAAAAGGAACGGAGAGGACCTTCACTATCCTCAGTGGTTCCAGACACGGAAAACATCCAGTGCCTGAGGCTGACTGGTGGGTGAATCGAGGGAGAAAATACTTTCTAACTAAGGCAGTTTCAAAGAAATTGGTCTTCAGTTCACAGCTTGGGTGGGTACAAGTGATCCACCCACAGCCAGCTGTGCACAGAGAAAACTTAGTCCTGGATTGGGTGGCACCTGGGCTGCCTAGAAAGTTTGAGAAACAGTTCTATTTCTGGGCATCTCAAGACTCCCCAAGCACTCCTCCACAACATGCAATTTACTCAGTGCTTTCCCTGGACAGCCTGCCTTCTCTTTATTGTATTACATGTTATAAAGCCTTTGGAGATGCAAAGAATTCTCATTAGCACAACTTTTTGTTTTCCCAAAACATGACTTCCTCAAGCTGTGGAAACCTCATCCAGCAAGGAATGAAAAAATAAAAAAAGATACCCTTGTCTAAAAATGCTGTATTTTTGTCCCATAAACCCCTGAACTTTACTCTGATAGAATTGCTTATGAAAGCTTCTTTCAATCCAGTATTGGGTATAAATGAAAGAGGAAATGAATAGCATAATTCATGAGATATTTCATAGGTCCTTTGCTAAAAGTCAGAACTCTGCTATGCCTCCCTTTATTGAAAGCTCTCAAATAACCCATCTTATTATAATTCTGGTGTTGTGTATGTTATATATCTGAAAGGCAGATATTATGTAATAGATCTGAAAATAAATTTCAGATACAATTATGAATCAATTTTCTTTCTTCTAAAACTACTACCCTGAGTTTCTTCTTCTCTTTACCATTGTACTTCTAGAATGAGAAGTCCATCTCAATCCGACATAGCCTGCAGCCTGCCTTCCTCTCTCATCACCAGACAGGAGCTGCTCTCCAGGAGGTCATCAACTGAAACGTCATCTATTTTAAAGTCACAGAACAGTTGACATTAACATCCTCTCCTAGAAATCCTCCCCTCCACTGATATCAAGCTCGTTTCTTCATTCCTATCAACCCTTTGCCGGTTCCTCTCCGTCAGCTCCCAGCCTTAGACAATCCATTGTCAAGGGCTTTGTTACCTTGTGATTCACTTGGAAATGCTCCCCTGGTTTGGCCCTCTTTATCTCTAACCAACAGTCCTTGTAGATTATGACTACCAGGTAGGGTAGACGTAGTCCCTTTAACTCTAACCTCGTCCTTCTGGCTCATCTGTCAGCTTTCAGGCTGTATTTTATTTTAATTCTTCAAACTTTTTCAATTATCTGCCCCAAATACAGGCTAAATCACAGCATTCACCTCCTTAGAAAACCTGGTGGCTTCCCACTCCTTTCACAACACTGTGTAAATTCCCTGGCAGTGATGGCTCTCTCAAGGTCTGATTCCAGCCCTGGTTTCAGCCTCAATTCCCAGCCATTCCTGTGAGAATTCCTCTCTCCGGGGATGGCAGATGTCTTATTGTTCTCTGAGGGCACTGTGCAGTTTTCATATCTCTGTTCCCTAGAATGCTCTGCCTGAAGAATGAAGAGGGTTTCAGTAAAGTCCAATACAAATGGCCCCACCTCTGAGAAGCCTTCCAAAATGCCCAGTGAAATTCCACCTCTTCTCCCTTTGGCCTTCCCCTCCTGCTACACACATAGCATAGAGTCTGTCCTTGCTAAAGCATTAGGTGACTGCAGCTCGTGTTAATTGTCTACATGCATGTTTAGCAAAGATTTTAAAACGGAAAATTCACAATAAATACCTAATACAGGATATTAGATAGTCCTGACTTGAGGGATGAGGGGATACTTTTTAAAATTATATAAAATTCTAAAACAAAGGGCAAAAATATTATAATGAACACTAATGCACTAATGTACTGAATGTAAATTACATGTACACTAATGTACTAAATACTCATCCCGAAATAAACAACAAATGTTGACATTTTGTGTTATTTGCAACATATTTTTTTTAATTTAACAAAATATTTCTGATACAGTGCAGTCCCTTTAGTATTCAATCTATAGTTTCATTTTCTCCTCTCTCTCACTGGAAGCAACTTCTCATGAAATCACTCTGTGTCCAATTCACCTGAGTTTTTCATTTTTAATACTATTTATATGCTCAGAGAGTCGGACACGACTGAGCGACTGAACTGAACTGAACTGAACTGAATACATAAGCAATGTTAGTATTGTTTTATGCATTTTAAAAGTTTAAATAAACGGTAAAACTATGTAACTTGCTTTTTCTACTCAATATTATACTTTAAATATTTGCCCATATTGATACATATGAATCTAGTTCATTCATCTGAATTACTACGTACCTCATTTGATAAATATACCATGATTCATTCATTCTCCTATTAATGGATCCGTTCCGTTCCGTCGCTCAGTTGTGTCCGACTCTATGCGACCCCGTGGACTGTAGCCTACCAGGCTTCTCCGTCCACGGGATTCTCCAGGCAAGAATACTGGAGTGGGTTACCGTTTCCTTCTCCAGGGGATCTTCCCGACCCAGAGATCGAACCCGGGTCTCCCTCATTGGAGGCAGACGCTTTAACCTCTGAGCCACCAGGGAAGCCCTATTAATGGATATTAAATATTTATTTCCCCATCTTTTTGGTGAGGAAGTAGTTATGCAATGAGCATACTTGTATCTGTCTCCTCTGTGCATTTTCAAGTGTTTCTGTAGAGTATATGCTTAGACACAGAATTATTGGGTATTGTTTGTTCATTTTCATTTCCAAATTTAATAGATATTGCCAACTCAATCCCCAAAATGGTGGTTAAAGATGGAGCCATGTTAATGAAATGTGAATGTAACTGAAAAAGAAAGATTTATTTATGTCATCCATGATGTTTGGAGCTAACTAAAACACTAAGAAATAGAGGAATATATATTGGCCATTCACTCACTGCCAGCCAATAATCAAGTAGGACTAATTTATAAAGACACCGATGTCAGCAGTTTCTGTGATCTTTTTTTTAACATTTTTATTTTATATTGCAGTATAGTTGGTTAACAATGTTGTGTTAGTTTCAGGTGTACAGCAAAGTTATTGTTATACATATACATGTATCTATTTTTTTCAATGTGGTATTTTCTATATATAAATGTTACCATTCTTTAGCAAATATGAATCCTGATGAAAATCTCGAGTAAGCAAAAACTAAAGCATTTCTCTTTTTCCTTTAAGTCAACTAAACTTTGACTAATATCTCTATTCTTTTGCACCCCCAATCCACTGAGATATGCAGAGTTTCCAGGAACAGAACATCCCTGGTGGCTCAGATGGTAAAGAATCCACCTGCAATGAGGGAGATGATCCCTGGTTTGGGAAGATCCCCTGGAGGAGGGAATGGCAACCCACTCCAGTATTCTTGCCTGGAGAATCCCCATGGACAGAGGAGCCTGGCAGGCTACAGTCTATGGGGTCATGACACGACTGAGGGGCTAAACACAGCACGTGACATTAGGGATTTCACAATCCTCTTCAGTGACTGCTCCTGCCTATTACTGAAAATGGGCATGCAGCCCATTCAGATCTGGCAATTTTGCTTCTCATTAGTCACATGCGGAGCGCAGAAATCTTTGTTGAAGCAATAAGTACCTGTATGTAGGGTCCAGAGGACTCAGAAAACAGTAGGTGGGCTTTTGAGGTTTCTGCCCCTTCTGTGGGCCACCCTTGGGCTCTAATCTTGAGACTTTCCCACTTTTGTCCTTTTCTCGAGTCTTCTGGAATCCACACCTCTCTTTCTCTCTCTCTCTCTCACTCACACTCTCACTCACACACACACACAAACACACACACACAATCTCTCTCCCTTCTCATTATCTTCAAAGATAAGATAATGAATCTCTTCTTTCCACTCCAAAATATTTAGAAAAATACCCATGGTTTATCATAACAAAGAACTTTTGCCCTACACTCTGTGGGATTTTATAAAATTGAAACTTGAGTCCTAGGTATTTCAGAGTCAATTACTATTTTTTGTTGATTAACACAAGAGGTAATTAGGGATACCAATTATCCAGAAGTATTACTTTAATTAAATGAACTAATTATTTTCTATAGGACTTGGAAGAAACATGAATAACCACAACTTAAACTATTGAGCAGTTTGGAGAGGACAGTTTTGGAATTACCAATTCTCATTTCTCATTTCTTCCTGTGCATGCTCAGTCACTCAGCCGTGTCCAGCCCTTTGTGACCATATGGACTGTAGCCCACCAGGCTCCTCTGTCCGTGGAATTGTACGAGTGAAAATACTGGAGAGGATTGCTATTTTCTCCTCAAGGGGATCTTCCTGACCCAGGAATCAAACTCGTGTCTCCTGCATTGGCAGGTGGACTCTACCACTGTGCCACCTGGGAAGCCTTCATTTCTTCCCAATTTTTCTCAAATACTTTGGGCACAGAGTGTTCGAGCACAGAGTGAGTCCACAGTGCTGGACCATTACCATCTAATAAAAATGACTGGGGCTTTGGGCTTTTTTGTGTGAAAAACTGTTTCAAACTACTAAACTGCTCAATTATTTGGTTCTATTTTATTAATAAACAGTTGGGAAAAGCCAAGGAAATCAGAAGAAGCTCATTAGGTGATTAGATTCCCAGCCCAAGTCACCTCCCAATCTCCACATCTTAGAGCTCAGGGTGCACACCTTGAACAGACTGTCAAGACCTGGTATAAAATCTCCTGTGTGAACCCTGCTGTAGCTTCTGCTGACCATACTCTGCAATGTCCTTATTGACCCAGGTCCTAGGTTTGGGAGTTTAGAGATTGAGTCAAGAAAAAAAATAAGCGTAAAGGCCAAAAGCGTTGGTGAGGCCATCTGATTGAAAGTGAAAGCCTGAGTTTCACATACAAATTAGGACTTCTGGTGTTAAGTTATCACTAACAAGGAGCACTCTCACATCCATACATGACCACAGGAAAAACCATAGCCTTGACTAGATGGACCTTGGTTGGCAAAGTAATGTCTCTGCTTTTTAATATGCTATCTAGGTTGGTCATAACTTTCCTTCCAAGGAGTAAGCGTCTTTTAATTTCCTGGCTGCAATCAGCATCTGCAGTGATTTTGGAGCCCCAAAAAATAAAGTGTGACACTGTTTCCACTGTTTCCCCATCTATTTCCCATGAAGTGATGGGACCAGATGCCATGATCTTTGTTTTCTGAATGTTGAGCTTCAAGCCAAAATTTTCACTGTGACTGTGAAGAAAGCTGATCGCCGAAGAATTGATGCTTTTGAACTGTGGTGCTGGAGAAGACTCTTGAGAGTCCCTTGGACTGCAAGGAGATCCAACCAGTCCATTCTAAAGGAGATCAATCTTGGGTGTTCATTGGAAGGACTGATGCTAAAGCTGAAACTGCAATACTTTGGCCACCTCATGCGACGAGTTGACTCACTGGAAAAGAGTCTGATGCTAGGAGGGATTGGGGGTGGGAGGAGACGGGGATGACAGAGAATGAGATATCTGGATGGCATCACCGACTCGATGGACATGAGTTTGAGTGAACTCTGGGAGTTGGTGATGGACAGGGAGGCCTGGGGTGCTGTGATTCATGGGGTCACAAAGAGTCGGACACGACTGAACTGAACTGAACTGAACTGAACAAGGAGCATGCATGGGGATGGCCATACTCTAGTCACAACCTCCATACTTGAGCCAAATTCTATATATCAAAGGGCAATGGAGGGTGATCATACTAGCTGACTCTAAGTTTCACTGATTTATCTCATACTAAGTCTAAGCAACCAAAGATGTAGGTGCATTTTTCAGCTTCTCTGTTTACAGGCCATTAAAAATATTCTTGGTGGGGTGGGGAGTCAGTAGAATTTTGGGAAGAATATAATCCTGAAGGAATTATAACCCAGAAATTTGCCTCAGCTCTCTTGCCAAGGCAGTGGCTTGGGTAACCATAAACATATGGCAGTAAACAAATCAGTACATCCTCTGTTGGTGAGGAATTCTGGAGAAAAATCCAATAGTAGGTATTTAACTAAGGTAAGATCTCATAGAATTTATGCTGTGAGAGTTATTTCTCAGCATATGGTGTCTAATCAGGAGTGAAACTTTAAAAGCTTTTTGTTCAGCAGAATGTCTGAGCTTGTTGGAATGAAAGAAATCAAGATACTCGTCTTTTATTTCTTCCAAGATGACCATTCAAGTAGAGAAATATCACTGAATTATGTCAAATATGACAGGAAAATGTTGCTGTGAACAGAACAGACAATGAAGCCAATACATGACTTCCTTAACATTTGACAAAAATGTACCTCAGTTGCCCTTAAATATATTGAAGATAGGACAAGGGGCCAAGAGAACTGGGATTCGTGTTCGGTATTCTGCTCAGTATTCAGTTGAGTCAAAGGAAAAGAGAGCCACTACTGCTTCTCACTCCAGGGATGGAATAAATAACACTATGAGGCCAGAGTCAAGGTAGGGCAAGGTGCTAAAAGGGAAATCCACAGGACTGGAAAATTCCTGGAAAGTTGGTATTAACTGACATCTGTGAGTCAACTTCTTATCCACTGGAAAGAAATCCTAGGACTGTACCTATGTATATAAGAAAGAAGAGTGGGGCTAGGATTTAAAGCAGCCCACAGGATAATATGCAGAATAAGGACAGGAATGTTAGAAACTGGCAAACAAATAGAGTGAAGAAGAGAAGTCAAGCATTGAGGCAGAGTGGAAGATAGAGTGTCTGTGTAAAAACAAGTCTTAACACCTGTGCAACACCATTTAAAGTGGAAAAACCATTAAGATGCTTGGGAGACAGATGGGAGATAAAGAGTTAGGATATCTAATTCTATAGGGAGGAGAAACTGTCCAAGAGGAATAAGCTTGAATGAATAAATGAACACCAAGTACCGTGGCTCAGAGGTTAAAGCGTCTGCCTCCAATGCGGGAGACCCAGGTTCGATCCCTGGGACGGGAAGATGCCCTGGGGAAGGAAACAGTAACCCACTCCAGTATTCTTGCCTGGAGAATCCCATGGACGGAGAAGCCTGGTAGGCTACAGTCCACGGCGTCGCAAGAGTCGGACACGACTGAGCGACGGAACGGAACGGAAGTACCAGATAAGAAAGACATTAGAAATAAAGTAGCAACATCTTTATATCTTTAAACAATTTATGAGCAAAAAAGTAAAAACAACGTAAACTAGACAATACTTGGAAAAGAATGACAATAAACTTCAGTTCAGTTCAGTTCAGTTGCTCAGTCGTGTCCGACTCTGTGCGACCCCATGAATCACAGCATGCCAGGCCTCCCTGTCCATCACCAACCCCCGGAGTTCACTCAAACTCATGTCCACAGAGTCGGTGATGCCATCCAGCCATCTCATTCTCTGTCGTCCCCGTTTCCTCCCACCCCCAATCCCTCCTAGCATCAGACTCTTTTCCAGTGAGTCAACTCGTCACATGAGGTGGCCAAAGTATTGGAGTTTCAGCTTTAGCATCAGTCCTTCCAATGAACACCCAGGATTGATCTCCTTTAGAATGGACTGGTTGGATCTTCTTGCAGTCCAAGGGACTCTCAAGAGTCTTCTCCAGCACCACAGTTCAAAAGCATCAATTCTTCCGCGATCAGCCCTCTTCACAGTCCAACTCTCACATCCATACATGACCACGGGAAAAACCATAGCCTTGACTAGATGGACCATGGTTGGCAAACTAATGTCTCTGCTTTTTAATATGCTATCTAGGTTGGTCATAACTTTCCTTCCAAGGAGTAAGCGTCTTTTAATTTCATGGCTGCAATCAGCATCTGCAGTGATTTTGGAGCCCCAAAAAATAAAGTCTGACACTGTTTCCACTGTTTCCCCATCTATTTCCCGTGAAGTGATGGGACCAGATATGGAATACAGGCTGAATGTTCCTGAAAGTCTGACTTATTGCCTAACTGCTCAGAGAAAAAAAGGTAGAATAAAAATTGTTGAGTTAAGAGCTGTATTTATAAATCTGGAAAAAATCAGTAGACTAAGTTTGAACCATGTGTATACAATGAATCTAAATTTTTGAAAAGTCTAAGGATGTTGACAAATTTATAAGATTTATTAAGAAAAAACAAACAATATTAACAATGATAAAAGAGTTGTAACTACAGAAAGTAAAAAAAATTAAATATAAAAGAATACTATTAGTGACTTCCTGCTAATAAATGTGAAACTCTAGACAAAATAAAGTTTTCTGAAAAAAACAACTTACTAAAAATAAATCTAAATGAAAGAGTAAAACTAACCATTCAATAAGTCATTAAAAGTCTATCAACTTTAATGTATTTTGTGTTTATTTTACATACGGTATTAGAGAATTTTCTAATCTCATTCTTTTATATGTGGTTGTCCAGTTTTCCCAGAATAGGCTGTTTCTATTGTATTTTTTTGCCTCCTTTGTTGCAGATTAATTGGCCAAAACTGTGTAGGTTTATTTCTGAGCTTTCTATCCTGTTCTGTTGATCTATATGTTTGTTTTTGGACTAGTACCATACTATTTTGATTGCTATAGCTTGGTAGTGTATTCTGAAAGCAAGAATTCTCCAGCTTTTTTTTTTTTTCCTCAAGATTGCTTTGTCCACTCTCGGTCTTCTGTGTTTCCATACAAATTAAAAAACAAAAAATTGTTCTAGTTCTGTGAAAAATGCCATTGGTAATTTATTAGGAAGTGCACTGAATCTATAAATTGCTTGGGTAGGAGTCATTTTAACAATATTGATTCTTCCAGTCCACGAACATCATCTATCTTTTCAGCTGTTGGTGTTATCTTTAGTTTCTTTCATCTGTGTCTTATAGTTTTTGGACTACAGGCTTTTTGTCTCCTTACATAGATTTATTCCTGCTGCTGCTGCTGCTGCTAAGTCACTTCAGTCGTGTCCAACTCTGTGTGACCCCATAGACGGAAGCCCACCAGGCTCCCCCATCCCTGGGATTCTCCAGGCAAGAACACTGGAGTGGGTTGCCATTTCCTTCTCCAATGTGTGAAAGTGAAAAGTGAAAGTGAAGTCGCTCAGTCGTGTCCGACCCATAGCGACCCCAAGGACTGCAGCCTACCAGGCTCCTCCTATATACTTCTTGATGTGATGATAAATGGGATTATTTCCTTAATTTCTGTTTCTGATCTTTTGCTGTTATAGTCAATTGATTTTTGACAACTGTCACTACCATTCAAAAGGGAAATAATAGTCTTTTCAACAAATGGTTGTGGTTTAACTGGATATTAAACATGTTACAAAATGACTTTGGATCCCACGCCATATTTTATAATCCATAACATATACAGAAGTTAACTTAAAATAACCTCATTTTCCAGAGCCTTATTGACCTAAAGAGTTAATTTCCTTTATATTTTTTAAAGAAAATATTAAAAATCAACTGTCTCAGGAAAAAACTCAAAATAGATCAGCTAGCTAAATATAGAGCTTGAGGAAACTCTTAGAAAATTTAGGTATAAATCTTTGTGATTTTGGATTATCATTTCCTATGATTTGATAGGCCTATAAAATTTTCAATCCTACTTCATTCATTGCATTCTAATTTCTCTTTGGATTGATTCATTAAATGTATTCATTTATTCAACAGATATTTTGAAATGGAAGATCCAAAAAGTCTTGAAAAACATGAAGAGTATTCAATTCAGTTCACTTGCTCAGTTGTGTCCGACTCTTTGTGACCCCATGAATCACAGCATGCCAGGCCTCCCTGTCCATCACCAACTCCCGGAGTTCACTCAAACTCACCTCCATCGAGTTGGTGATGCCATCCAGCCATCTCATTCTCTGTCGTCCCTGTCTCCTCCTGCTCCCAATCCCTTCCAGCATCAGTGTCTTTTCCAATGAGTCAACTCTTTGCATGAGGTGGCCAAAGTATTGGACTTTCAGTTTTAGCATCAGTCCTTCGAATGAACACCCAGGACTGATCTCCTTTAGGATGGACTGGTTGGATCTCCTTGCAGTCCAAGGGACTCTTAAGAGTCTTCTCCAACACCACAATTCAAAAGCATCAATTCTTTGGTGCTCAGCTTTCTTCACAGTCCAACTCTCACATCCATACATGACCACTGGAAATACCATAGCCTTGACTAGACGGACCTTGGTTGGCAAAGTAATGTCTCTGCTTTTTAATATGCTGTCTAGGTTGGTCATAACTTTCCTTCCAAGGAGTAAGCGTCTTTTAATTTCATGGCTGCAATCAGCATCCTCAGTGATTTTGGAGCCCCCAAAAGAAAGTCTGACACTGTTTCCACTGTTTCTCCATCTATTTCCCATGATGTGATGGGACCAGATGCCATGATCTTAGTTTTCTGAAGAATATGCAACAATATAAATGTAAGTGAAATAAGAAATTATCAGTCTTGGTAGATTCAAGTAGAAAAGAACAAAAGCATAGAGAAGGAATGGTGAGAAAGAAAAAAATGAATGGTTATTTTATAGGTGGTTTAATAAAAATGTAACCGAGAAGAATAAACCTGACTCCATATTGGTTCTATTCCTATAGCTCTAACCTTTGTGCTCTGTTGCCTGTGCTTAGTTATGTTGGCTTTGCACTCTGTAAAAATGCAAATATTCTGTAAAAGAACATTACCTATATACATGACAATTCATTCTCAAGGCTCTGACCTTTAAAGGGATAACACTTTTCCATTCATATAAAAAGTTACAGAACAGAAAATAGCAATTGTCCTGTTGGAGATTTATAGGACCTTTGTGATCAGACCTACATAGACAGCTACAAGAACAAAGGATTATTGCAGCAAGAAGTTTACAATAACCAGTCATAAGTCTCTCCCTTTTAGTACAAGGGAAGCTTGAAATCTAACCCAGGCAAGGTGGCTCTTTGGCACACTAGCTCATCATCTTTTCAGTCTGCTGGCTTTCTGAATAAAGTTGCGTTTTATTTCTGCAACACCTCATCTCTCTATTTATTGACCTGTCATACAGCAAGTTTGGACTTGGTTAACAAAAAGAGTGGTAGAGGCCTAAGTTCTAGTCTCAGCTCTGCTTCTGACTTGGACCAGAACTTTAAACAACTGTATTAGTTTCATTGGCCCCTTGGTGAGCACATAGAATTTTATAGATCCTTCCAGATTTCAAACCAGTAAAAGAGAGACAGGGGCAGGGGATGAGCAAAAAAGATAGTTGAGAAGTGCTTCTCTGGAAAAAAAAAATATTATTGTATTCATGAAGTCCTTCGCTTTGACATCATTACTGTGGACTTAAAGCATTTCAGAATTTCAAATAGTGCCATAACTTCCTGTGGGGGAGGGACACACTTTCAAAAGGCAATTATGAAAAATCCAGAGAAAGCTAGGCTGTTTTCTGTGAAAACAGAAAGTGACTGTTTAAGACAAAATTCTTTTTTAAGGGACTGAAGTCATACAAATGAAACCTAACTAGACAATCACGAATATGATCTTTTTTTCTTCAGCAAAATGATAGCTCTCTGAAGACTTACGAACTTAGGAAACTATTGAAAATTGAATTTAAATAGCAAGTTTCACCAGTTTGTTCTTCTGTACTGACATCTCATTCAATTACACTTTTAATTTAACTGTTATTGAGACAGTCTTATGCTAGCAAGTTGACAATTTTGTGGGGGTAATAAGGGGAATTCATTTTGGCCATTAACTGCTCCCTCAAGGTTTCCATCTGAATGTCGCATCTCATTGTAACTGAAACTAAGGTTGTGTAAAAATTACCATAAGAGGAAATTGCAGGATTCTCGGTTTCTCTTTTTCTTTGAAAAGTTGGTTAAGGTGGCATTGGCAATGAGTGGGAAACACAATAAAGTCAATTTTTACCTAATTACTATCATTATAAGCTTTAAACGAGAAACATGAGGTTATGTTGAAATCAAGGCTGTGTAAGTTGTTGTCTGAGGTCTTGCCAACTTCAGGGAGAGGGGCTTCTCTCAGGCTGGGGAAGTGGGTTTTCTCCAACTGTATGAGTATAAAAGGGTTACAAGGTCTTCAAAGATCCATTATGCTAATGGAACCTGTGCTTGAATAAGATGTAAACTGTATGTATATTACAACTTAAACCTTTCTGGCTTTACTCACATGATTTGGAGTTTTGGAAAAAACTGAAGAGACTGAATAAGAAAAAGAAAGCCCAGATCAAGGACACTGAATAGGGAAGTGGAATGTATAGAGGGAAAGCAATTGAAGTTATTTTTGCTTGTTGCCTTTGCTATTTGTGTCAAATGCAGAAAATCTTTGATGGGCATCAAGTTGCTTTCTTCCAATGTTTACTTTTAGAAGTTTCATGGTTTCAGGTCTTATGTTTGACTCTTTAATTTACTTTGAGTTAATCTGTGCATTGTGCATGGTGTAGGAGTGGTCCAGTTGCATTCTTTTGCATGTGTTGTCCACTTTTCCCAATACTAGTTTTAGAAGAGACTATCCTTTTCTAGTTGCATATTCTTGACTTTCTTGGTTACTTTGTCAAAATTAATTGAGAATCTACTGATGGGTTTATTTCTGGACTCTCTGTTCTGTTCAGTTGATCTACATGTCTATTTTTGTGCCAATACAATACTATTTTGATTACTACATCCTTGTAATATGGTTTGAAATTAAGAAGTGTGATGCCTCCAGCTTTGCTCTTCTTAAGTCTGCTTTGGCTATGATGGGTCTTTTGTGGTTCTGTACAGAATTTAGAATTCTTTTCTATTTCTGTGGAAAAATGCCATTTAAATTTTTGTAGGGTTTTGCATTGAACATTATATATAAGTTTAATGTTTCTTAGAGTTCTACATTTAACAATATTAGCATGTGAATCAGCAATAATAAAACCCTGAATGTATGTATCACAATGGTATCTATAAACATTTTTCCATATACAATATATTATTTCATCTTCACAACAAAGTTGTGAGATATTATAATACTCACTTAACTAGTGGCCCATTAATTAGCTATCTCAATTATTAAGAGTATGATCAAGCATCTAGAGAGAAGCAAAAAACAAAACATTTTAATTAACTCAAATCAGTAATCTGTTCTACTATTATGATTGCCCCTCAGTGTTACTCCAAACCTACCTATTTTCACTTTAGGCATCTCTAAGAAAATTGGGCACATGATTAGAAAACAACTAGTAAAGGTATTCAACTAGTAAAGGGACAACATGCTGTTATGATGTATACAAATTTTAAGAATAGTAGTAAATGATGTCTAATATTTGAAATACAGACACATTATTTTTACTTTAAAGCAAACTTATAACTACAAAATGGGATCATTTAA
Source organism: Moschus berezovskii (assembly GCF_049115385.1). Lineage (NCBI taxonomy): Eukaryota > Metazoa > Chordata > Mammalia > Artiodactyla > Moschidae > Moschus > Moschus berezovskii. The sequence continues at coordinate 54,544,731 of NC_142469.1, forward strand.
ATGAGGTACAAATGCCTCTGAGTTATTTTATCAAGTATAATGTATTAATTCTAGGTATTCCTATTTATTGACTGGGCTTCCCTGGTAGCTCAGCTGGTAAAGAATCCACCTGCAATGCAGGAGACCACGGTTTGATTCCTGGGTCAGGAAGATCCCTTGCAGAATGATAGGCTACCCACTCCAGTATTCTTGGGCTTCCATGATGGCTCAGATAGTAAGGAATCCACTTGCAATGTGGGAAACCTGGGTTTGATCCCTGGGTTGGGAAGATCCCCTGGAGGGTGCAGCTCAAAGTACTTTATATTTACATTAGGATGTAATGCTCACCATAGTACTATGACATGGGAACTGTTAGTATCTGTATTTTACAGATGGCCAAACTGAGACACAGAGAATTTAAGTAAACTGTCCAAGGTCTTACAACTAAGCTTGGATTCCTATCTAAGTGGTTGAACTCCAGAGTATATGCTTTAAACAGCTCTATTCTAATTCATACAATAACCCTATACAACCAAAGGACAAATCTACTATACACAATATACACATTTTTAGAAAACAGGGAAATGGTTATGTTTTCAAGAAACATTTTCTACAAAAATATTTTCACATTTTTAGCTTATTTTTTTTTTACATTTATACATTTGTTATTTAAGAAAAAAAATGATTCTTCAATAATACTTGGGGTTTTGTTTGTTTGGTTGGTTGTACAGTACTTAAAATTTTTGGCTACCTATAGCCTAAATGTCCCACTGGGAAGTTAAATAACTAGAAAGACTCAAGTGGAAACTATCTCTGACTACTTTATTTGAGTAAAGAAAGGGGAATGGAAGAAAATAATAGGCATTTCAGATGAATTTGAATTGACTATCTTCTATATGCTGAGGGTTTCCCTGGTGGCTCAGACAGTAAAGAATCTGCACGCAACATGGGAGATCCAGGTTCAATGCCCAGGTTGGGAAGATCCCCTGGAGAAGGGAACAGCAACCCACTCCAGTATTTTTGCCTGGAGAATCCTATGGATGGAGGAGCCTTAAGAGCTACAGTCCATGGGGTTGCAAAGAGTTGGACACGACTGAGCAACTAACACAATACCCCAAGTTTTACACATCAGGTGGCAGAAGGGAGAGTTTCCCCAAACTCATGGAGAAGCTGGAGGTGTGCAGGTTCTGCTAAGTGTAGAAGTCCCACCTTAGTCCCATCCAGTGCCTGGAGATGCAACTGGACTTCAGGAGTAAATGGCTATAGGAAGGTGCCTACACAGTCCAGTTGGCTTAGAGAGGCCCCTTTATAAGCCAGTTAGGTCAATATGGTCCCTGTTCACTCTCAAAATGTATTGATTTGGATCATAAATTTGGTGTAGCTAGAAAGGTTGAATGCTAGGCACCAAGTCCCCAGGCAAGTCAGGTATCTTTGGCAATAGGAACAGAAGAGGGGCCTTGGACCAGAAACATTTCAGTGACAACCACTGCAGATTACAGACCAGGAGCCTTCAGAGTCTATGAGACCTCCAACCTTTAAACTGGGGAGCTAGAAGAATGTGGGCTTCTCCATCATCTAATAGAATGGGATTGGGGGAATCATTTTCATCTTAAAAGCAATAATGCCATAATATGAGATTTCTACACTTTGCACTTGAGACCAGGGGTGGCTTCATAGGTACGCATTAGAGATCCACGGTCAAAAAGGCCTTGTGCTTGGTTTAAAGCTTTGTTGTTGCCATACTGAAATTCCTGGTTTATGAACAAGGGACCCAACATTTTGATTTTGTACCAGGCCCTGCAAATTATAACTAGTCTTGTGAATTTACAGAGTTAAACTCATACCTACTGCATATTATTTTGGAGACTTTTTACATCTCCATTCCACCTAAATTGAACTTTAATAGCAAACTGTCAGTAAATCTTAGGACTGGGTTAAAACTGTGCACCAAGTAAAATCCCACACCAAAGATAATTTTTCTTTTGTTTCACAATTCAATAATCTTGTTATCAAATTAAATTTTCGACCACAAAACCTTCCAGGCAAAGTGGCTTAAAAAAAAATCCTCGTGGAGATGTATATTTTAAAGCCAAGTAATAATTGAATCCCTGCAGACTAAACAATATCACTTAGCAGCCTGCACAATGTGAAAGACTAAAAGCTTTTAATTAGACTTTTACTCAATAGGGGAGGAAAAAATAATTTAAAAGACTCAGGGCTAAAGCTGAATTGTTAGTTTTAACTTTGAACACAATGAAGAAACAATTTGACTAAATTAGTTTAGCTGTGCATTCATTAGCCTTTAATAGAAATGTGAATGCAAACTGACTCCAGGTTATTGTACTTAGAGCCAGTGTTTTAATTAGTGATTGGCAAAATGTTTATCTAGTTTGTTGTTGGAATGTTGAACCATTTACACAACAGGACTGTTGTAAACCTTTATGTAATCTTAATTGGATCTTTCAGGAGAACAAGATTTCATGTACATAAAATCACAAACTATAGTGATAAAGTTAGCTAATTTATATCAAAGTTGGCACTTAAAGAGAAGAAGTTGTGCTATTTGGCTCAATGAGGTGGAGAAATGGTTAACATCTATTTAAACTTAGTTAAATGTGATGCTCAGTTGAATTTGGCCAAACCTTGGTTATCATTGACTTTGAAGTTAGACAGACCTGGTTTCCAGGTGGTAAGTGAGTTACTGATTCTATGATATTGGGCACATTAGTTAGCCTCTCTGAGCCTCAGTTGCCTTATCTGTAAACTGGGTATTATATAATGGATTTCAAGTAGCCATTGTGAGCATCAAATATTCAAATGCTACAAAATTCAAAATGTACAAAGGACATAAAGAGAAGAGTAATCTTCCATTCACTGTGAATAATGTGGCATTATGTGCATTGTTCAACAGGTTGCAAACATGTCATAATAATAATATTGCATGATTATATAATAATAATTTATCCCAGACTTCATTCTATTTCAATACACATAAAACTGTTTCATCCTCTTTAATGGCTACCTGGATATACAGTAATTAAAATAAGTAGCGTCTTATTATTAGAAAATTAGCTCATATCCACCCTCTTGAAGCAGTATCACTGAAGAAAATATCCTTAGGCATAGATTATTTTTTCCTGTGTGAGTATAGCCTAATGATGAATTTCAAGAAGCAATATCAGTGGTGAAAGCATATATGTATTTTTTCCACTTGGATAGACAGAACAAATTGCTCTCCACAGAACTGTCCCAATTTACATTTTTAACAATAACTGTAAGTCCCTGTTTCCCTGCACCCTCATCTAGAGTAAATCCATTTTTAAAAAAAAATCTCTGCCAATCCTACATATGAACATTTTCTCCTTATAGTAAATTTAGGCCCTTTTATATGTTTAAGAGTAATTCTCATGTCTCCTTCTATATGCTATTTCTTCATGGTCTTGTCTCACATTTACTGGGTTAATGGTCTTTTTCTAAAATTTATTTTTTAGGAAAACTATATGTACTAAGAAATTCCACCCTTTGTCTATTGTATTTATTTTAATCCATTTAATCTCATATTTCTTTCATTTTATATAAGGTTATATATGCTTTCCTTTTTGGTTTAAGTGTTTTATATTATCTGTAACAGACTCTCTTCAAGAATTTTTAAAAAATCTTTCATGGTTCTTCTAGTGTATTTCTGCTTTCACTTTTTATATTTAAATCTTTGAAATGTTTTTAGCTGGCTGTCCCAGCTTAATCTGCTGAATAATTAATATTCTGTTCACCATCAGAATACAATATGATTTTGATTATATGCTAAAATCATTTATTAATAAGTTGTACCTTTTTCTAGACTCTATTTAGTCTTACTGGTCTATTTGCCTTGCCAACTGTTTTAAATTCTATAGTGTTTATGCTATTTCAATATCTGTAACATAACCAGTTCACTGTTACTCTCTTCTCTGACTAAAGTTCAAAATTATATTTTGCATTCTAAAAAGATAATTGTTAGTATTTTATTAAAATTAAATGTTTCCCATATTAAGTTAGAGAAAATAATACTCTCATGATTTTGTCTTTCCACATAAGAACCAAAATGCCTTTTCTTTTCTCATTTATAATTTTGGTATCTTATTAACACCTGAGAGCTTTCTTTGTCTATGTCTTTTATATTTCTTATAAGTTTGTTAGTAAATATTACATTTTTTTCTATAATTAAATCTTTTTCTCAATTATATTTTCAAATCGGTTTTTGTGTAACTACAAAAAATGCTATTACTTTTTGTTATTATTTTTCTACAAAAACAATCCTCAGCAATATTTCTGGTTTTCTTACTTGTTGAAAGCTATTTTGATTCTTTGGATTTTTCAGATATGATATCAATACACCATTTATTGAGAAAAGGAATTATTTTACCTTTTGTTTTCAGTTTTATATCTCTCATTTCTTTCTCTTACCTATTCATTGAACTTGAAACCTTCAGACTAAGTTAGATAATAATGGTGAAAGGGGTCACCATTACACTAATAGACATATTAATTATTTCACCAGTTTGGAGGTTGATATAAATTTATTTTATCAAGGTAAGAAACCATCTACCCAATCTTACTATATTTTTAAAGATTAAATAAATATTGATTTTTTCAAATACATTTTTATTATCTTTATAAATAATCATGTGCTTTATTTCACTGGAATTATTCATTTAGTGAATTTTATTGAATCATTCTTATATCACAATATAACAATAGAAATGTTGGTCAAGACCCTAAGTGAGAGACAGCAATTCCCTAAATGTGTGGTAAGATGGAACACTCAGAAGAACTTGCAAAGCAGCTAGCTATAGTAGAAAGACATTGGCCTCCTCCTCTTCATTGCTACAAGTTTCTATTTGCAGTAAGCTCTTCCTTGAGGAAAGAGGGATACAAGAAAACCGGAGTATCCATTTTACTTAAGCATGGATATTCTAGTTGTTAAGTTATTCAATATTTTATTATTTCAGTGTGACCAGGACTGAAAAAGAAAAAATAGGCTCACTAAACAAATTTCAGAGGACAGGAACAGACAAGAGTAAACTTTGGGGACTGAACCTTCCATTATAATCCTTCCTTCTAGGCTGAGGAGGAGTTTGTAACATTTTAAATTATCTTTATTTAATGATCTGACAGAATTTACCTCTGTTATATCTTGCCCTGGTACATTTTGTCATGATGTTCTTTAACAGTTTTCTTTCTACAATGGCAGTTGATTGTTTAGATTTCTATTTTTCTAAATTCATTTTCAATAACTTATAAATTACATTTGCATTTCCTCCACTTATATTTTCAAATAGAGTCTCTGATTAATTGTATTCTCTTATGACTCTAATTTCCACCAAAGTCCTGGCTATTTCTCTATTCTCATGTGCTGTTTGGATAAGCTAATATGTTATTGTCTTATTCATGCTACTGATATTGTTGCTTTTACTAAAACAGCTCTTGGGTTTGTTGTTCAGCTATTGAATTTTTTGTTTTCTGATTTCAAGTCTTGTGTGTTTTTTTTCTTTGTCAATTCCTTTCTTCTGTTTTCATTTAACCAATTTTTTCTTGTTTTTATAACTTCTTGAGTTTGATGTTTATTTTTATACTTATTCTTTAATTTACATGGATTCTTAAGTATATGTATTTTCTCCAAATACTGTTTAGGCTGGATACAAATGGTTGTACTAGATAGTGAAATAATTACTATAATTTTCTAGATATTCTGATATTTTTATTGGGAATTCCTTTAATCACAAAGCTTGTCTAAGTGAGTCTTAAATTTTCAGATGACAGGATTTTTCTTTTCTAATTTTACTATTTATTCTTTCATTGAACAAAAAATGTCTTTTTTCTTTCTACTTTTAAAAATGTAGTTTTTGATGTGCATAATATTTATTTTTAATATACTAGAAGGTTTAAAAAGAGGATATATGTTCTGTTTCTTTGGAATTTGATATTTATTTATTTATACTCAATTAGACATAAATTATTATTAATTCTTTCAAAACTAATTACTTTCCATCTATTGAATTGATAATTTTCTGAGAAATAAATTTCAATTGCTTGCTACCAAAGAAATACTGTTTGTATCATATTGTATTTTTATATTTTGAATTTTGTATTCAGCAAAATAAAAAGAGTGAATAGAAGAGAAAATCATGAAGCTCAAAAGCTGTTTAAAAAAATAATAAAGTTGATGAACTATGGACATATGAGATATATTGAGATATCTAAGAGAAAGAGAGAAAGAAACAGAGAGAACAAGGTTACATCTGCTAGATACGGAAGAGGTGCCATCACTACAGAGCATAGAAGTAATAAAAGAATAATAAGCAAATATTAGAGGACTATCGGAGAAGGCAATGGCACCCCACTCCAGTACTCTTGCCTGGAAAATCCCATGGATGGAGGAGCCTGGTGGGCTGCAGTCCATGGAGTCGCTAGGAGTCAGACACAACTGAAGTGACTTACCAGCAGCAGCAGAGAACTGTACTTATACCAATATATTTGCCAACTTAATCAAGCAGACAAACTACTTAAAAGACAAAAATTATCTAAAGTGATTTAAGAAGAAACAGAAATTCTGAGTAGCCATATACCTATTAAAGTGTTTCAATTTACAGCTACAATAAAGAAAACCCCAGGCCCAAATGTCTTCAGTGTGAATTTAATCAATCATCAAAGGAAGAAATAATACAAAAACTATACAAACTCTTTCAGGAAATAGAAAATATGGAAACACTTGCCAATTTACATTATTAGTACAGGCTAGCACTGCCTTAATACCAAGATAAGACACAAATATTACAAGAATCTCTCATGAATACAGACACAAAAACCTTCAGCAAAATATTATCAAGCCACATCCAACAATTTCTGAAAAGCTTACTATATCATGACCAGCTATATTTTCCCCCAGCAATGCAAGGTTAGTTCAAGATTTGAAAATCAGTAAATGTAATTCAACAAAGGAGGAAAAGCACACAATTATCTCAAAAGAAATTTCTTAAAAAAGCATTTAACAAAATTTGACATCCACTTATAAGTTAGTAATAGAAATGAGTTTTTCATCTAATAAATGGTGTCCATAAAATACCTTTATCTAACATCAATGATTAAAGATTAAAAATTTTCCCTAAGATTTGAAACAAGAAGGGAATGCCTTCTCTCACCACTTTTATTCCACATTGCAAAAGAGGCTATAGCCAGTGAAATAATGCAAAAAAGGAGGGGAAAAAATGTACAGAAGAGACAGAAAGAGGTAAAAATATGTGAAAACCATTCGTACTATAAAACAACATAATAATGGTTGTGCACATTGGAAGTCTTAAGGATCTATCTACCAAAAATTATCAGTATTATAATTCACAAGCAAAATAGCAAGTTCACGGGATACAAGGCAACTATAAAAAAATTGACTGTATTTGTATTTGTTGATAATGAAAAACTAGAACTTGAACTTTTAATTTTTACTATTTTCATTATATTTAAACATGAAATAATTAGGGAAATTTTAATAAAAATGCTAATACATGCCATATCTGTACACTGCAAACTGTAAAACATTTTTGACAAAACCTCAGGTATGCAGATGACACCACCCTTATGGCAGAAAGTGAAGAGGAACTAAAAAGCCTCTTGATGAAAGTGAAAGAGGAGAGTAAAAAGGTTGGCTTGAAACTCAACATGCAGAAAACCAAGATCATGGCATCTGGTCCCATCACTTCATGGGAAATAGATGGGAAAACAGTGGAAACAGTGTCAGACTTTGTTTTTTTGGGCTCCAAAATCACTGTGAATGCTGATTGCAGCCATGAAATTAAAAGATGCTTACTCCTTAGAAGGAAAGTTATGACCAACCTTGATAGTATATTAAAAAGCAGAGACATTCCTTTGCCAACAAAGGTCTGTCTAGTCAAGGCTATGGTTTTTCCCATGGTCATGTATGGATGTGACAGTTGGACTGTGAAGAAAGCTGATCGCCGAAGAATTGATGCTTTTGAACTGTGGTGCTGGAGAAGACTCTTGAGAGTTCCTTGGACTGCAAGGAGATTCAATCAGTCCATTCTAAAGGAGATCAATCCTGGGTGTTCATTGAAGGACTGATGCTGAAGCTGAAACTCCAATACTTTGGCCACCTCATGTGAAGACTTGACTCACGGGAAAAGACTCTGAAGCTGGGAAGGATTGGGGGCAGGAGGAGAAGGGTACGACAGGGAATGAGATGGCTGGATGGCATCACCGACTCGATGGACATGAGTTTGAGTGAACTCCAGGAGTTGGTGATGGACAGGGAGGCCTGGTGTGCTGTGATTCATGGGGTTACAAAGAGTCGGTCGTGACTGAGTGACTGAACTGAACTGAACTGAATAATCTAAACTGATATAAATATATGCCAAATTTATGAATCAGAAAGACATACTACTAAGATGTAATTTCTACACATATTGGTCTATACATTCAACATAATCTCAGTTAGAATGTCAGAAAGCTTTCTTGTAGAAATCGACAAATTGATTCTAAAATGGCATTGAAAAGAAAGGACCTATAATAGGCAGAGGAACAGTCTCTTCAAAGTTAATTCTGGTAGCCAAGAAAGGAATGGACTCAAGAGTAATGGGTCTATACACAAAGAGAATTATAAGTTCAAAGTTGAGGACTTATTTTAGAAGTAGAGTAATTAAGAGAGTGTGATACTGGCATAAGAACAAACACACAGAATAATGGAATAGAACATATAATACAGAAATAGACTCATTAATATAACACCAAATGATTTTGAATAAAGGGGGTCAAGGTAATTTAACATGGGAATGGATACTCTGTAACCAAAAGTACTGGAAAACTGGATAACTATATAGAAAAATACAAACCTCAATCTTATCTCGCAACACACATGGAAATTAACTAAAAGAGCTGTAAATATTTTTACATTTTACAATTTTTAAAATTCTAGAAGAAAAAGTCTTTGTTCACTGGCATAGGCAAATATTTCTTAGGTCAAAAAGGAAAAACTGATAATGGGACTGTATCAAAATTTAAGACTTGCTTTTCAAAAGACATTATTAAATATATGTTGTATATATGACTAAAGATTTGTACTAATATGTTAATAACTCTTACAATTTGTGAAATAATAGATATATATGCATGCATGTGTGTGTATATACATATATATTGGTCTCTGCCCCCCGTTTCTGCTAATATTTGATCTTTGATCCCAGTTTCTGACATTGAGCTTCTAAATTATTTGAAATTTCTAGGTTATTGGGTCAACTTTTGTTCCAGTGAGGTGACTCTTGGTGAGCTTCTGGATGGGGGCTTTAGAAAGAACCAAGCCATGATTAGAAGCTTGGAACTTTCAACTCTGAGCCCCATTCTCTGGAGAAGGGAGAGGGGTTGGAAATTTAGTTAATAATTGATCATGTCCATATGATGAAGTCACCATTAAAAATTCTGAAAGTACAGAGTTGGTGAACACACCCATGTGCCAGGAGGATAGCACACCCCAACTACAAAGAGACTGAAGCTCCTACATTTAAGACCCATCCAGATCCCCACCTGTGTATCTCTTCATCTGACTGTCCATTTGTATCCTTTGTAACAAATCAGCAATAGTAAGTAAACTGTTTACCTGGGTTCTGTGAGCTACTCCAGCAAATCACTAACACTAAGAAGAGGATCATGGGAACCTCTGATTTGTAGCCAAGTCAGACAGAAGTTGCAGGCAACCTAGGACCCACTGATTGTGATTGGTATCTGAAGTGGGGAGCAATCTTGTGAGATTGAGCCCTTAAAATGAGGGGTATTCATTAACTTTGATTAGTGTCAGAATTGAGTTGAATTGTTAGGAAACTCAGCTGTTGTCATAGAATTGGTCAGTGTGGGGGAAAATCCACACATATCACGAGTATTCCCAGTGGTGAGTAAAGAAAATAAGTGTTTCCTATACAACTTGATTGGAAAGCAACGTAGGAGAAGGTAAATAAACGGCCAAAAAGCACAATAAAGATGCTCAACATCATTCTAAGGAGATGAAAAATAAAGCTATAATGAAATTCGACACAAACTCACCAGGATGGCCAAAATTAAAAAGACTTATGCTACCAAGTTTTGAAGAGGAACTCATACATTGTTACTTGGAATGCAAAATGATACAGCCACTTTAGAAAAGCTGGGGCAGTTTCTCATAAAACTAAACATGCCATAAAACACAAAAATTCCATCTCTAGGCATTTACTCAAGAGAAATTGAACATATGTGCATAAATAATCTTGTTCAAGAATATTCACACAACTTTATTTGTAATAGCCAAAATGTGGGAATAAACTAAATGTCCATCAATAAGTAAATGGGTAAGCATATAGGGCCATACAATGGATTCAGCAAGAAAAAGAAACTAGTTACTGATACAAGCAACAACATAATTGAATCTCCAAAGGCAGGATGCTGAGCAAAAAAGCCAGATTTAAAAGAATACTATATGATTCCATTTATATGAACGTCTCAACACAAGCAATTTAGCATATAGTGGCAGAAATTATAGTAGTTGCTAGGGACCAGAGAAGAAGGTGAGGACAGACAGGATAGGGGCATAAGGAGACCTTTCAAGATGATGGAAATTTTCTATATCTTGATTGTAGTGATGGCTATATTTGTCAAAATTCATGGAATGTTACACTCATAATGGATCTTTTTTAACAAAAATTATACATCAATTAAATTGCTATTTTGAAAAGCAAAAGCTGATTTTTGTTTTTTATACTGGTGGTGAGTTTGCATGTGAGTGATGGATTTTATATGAGGTACTTGGTTTGCAGTGAGAGATTTTATAGAGCAGATTCTAAGAGAAAATAGATTCTGGACTTCAGATTTGGAAGGCTGAGTGCAGAGTACTCCAGCTGATCCTGAATTAAACTCTCTGACTTCCTCTCCCCACATATAATTGTAGAGTTGGACAAAAGAGCTCCAAGTTTTTAGCATAAAACAGAGGAAGTTGTTCTGAAGCATCCTATAACAGGGGTCTCAAAAGGCTGCCTGCTTTCTGTATGGAGACTGAGATGGTTAATTTTGTGTGATCAGCTTGACTAGGCTAAGAGATGTCCAGATAGCTGGCAAAACATAATTTCTGTAAGAGTGTTTTCAGAAGAGGTTAGCATTTGAATCTGTAGACTGAGTAAAGAAATGACCCGCACCAGTGTGGGTGGGCATTATTCAATCTGTTGAGGGCCTGACTAGAACAAAAAGACACAGGAACAGTGAATTTGCTTGCAATTGATCTGGAACACCCATCTTTTTCCGCCCTCAGACATTGGTGGCCCTGGTTCTTAGGGCTTTGAAGTTGCTTTGAATTTGCCCTGAATCGGCAACACTGGCTTTCCAAGACCTCCAACCTGCAGAGGGTAGATGGTGGAACTTCTCAACCCCCATAATGGTAAGAGTTAGTCTTTCATTATCAATTTCTTTATATCCATATCTCTGCATATCCTGTTGGTGCTATTTCTCTAGAGAAGACTGACTAATGTAGAAATATAGGAAAGAAATTGAGCTTTACAATTCAAAGGAGCCAATTTATTCCTGTGGAAAAATTGTGCTGTACATTTTATCCTTTGTATAGGTATGCACAAGTATCTATTTCTCTGTTTAATTTCACCTTTTTATTGTTTTGTCATGTTATCTTTTTAGTGTATCTTTTAATTTTATTTACTTTTTGATTAGCAAATACTATGACTGGCAACACTGTTGAATGTAGTTCTCTGCTACATCAATTACTATGGTTCTGTGTCCAGATGTATAAAAAGAAACTAAATGTTATGGCTCTAAGTTCTCCTCATGAGAGAAAGTGTTAGTTGCTCAGTCCTGTCTGAATCTTTGGGACCCTATGGACTGTACCCTCCAGGCTCCTCTGTCCATGGGATTCTCCAGGCAAGAATACTGGAGTGGGTAGCCATTTCCTTTTCCAGGGGATCTTCCTGACCCAGGGATCAAACCAGGGTCTCCTGCATTGCAAGCAGATTTTTTACCATCTGAGCCACCAGGGACGTTCTCCCCATAGTAATTGATAAATTACCCAGTTGAAAATAGAATATCTCAGGTTATGTCCTTATAAGTAGATATTAAAGTTAAATAAAGTTATTTCTAGGTTTCTACTTCTATAACACAAGAAACAGAGGCTTGGACTTCTTTTCCTTGTTTCCTCAGCTCATTCCTTACACACCATGTGTAAACAAAGAGTGTGTATTTATTTCAAGTAGGAAAGATTTAGGTTCAGGGACTTCCCTGGTGGTCCAGTGGTAAAGAATCACTTTGCAATGTAGGGGACATGGGTTCAGTCCCTAGTTGGGGAACTAAGATCCCACATGATGAGGAGCAACTAAGCTCATGTACCACAGCTACAGAAACCCGTTCACTCTGGAGCCTGCATGCCACAACTAGAGAGTGAGTCCATGAGCTGCAATGAAAGATCCCACATGACACAGTGAAGATCCCCCATGCTGCAATGGACACCCGATTCAGCCAAATAAGTAAACATTCAACAACAGAAAGATCTAGGCTCAGATCCTATCTTTGTCAGTGTCCCTGACCTTTGAGAGGCAACTCTCCAATTAATTTCTTAACTTCCTCCCTGATTAGGTAGGAATAGTAGTATCATGTGAGAGAGACTGTTTGGGCAAATCAGTAAGGTTTCATGGGGTTAGTGACATTTAAACTACTTTAGTCAAGGTAGGTCATCAACAGATGGAAGAAAGTGCAACATCTGAAGCAGAACACTGCCTCTAGTGAAGGAACAGAGACAAAACATTACAGCATGTACTTGACAACTACTCCAGTTTGCATACGGAATGGCAAAACTATTGGAGAGACGTGAAGATAAGACGTTAAGAGGGCCTTGAATGACAAGACACAGAATTTGCATAATTTCTAATGGGGATAAAAAAGTTCTTGACAAGAGAGTGACTGATCAGAATTATACTTTAAGAAGAATATTCTGGTGCTCAAAAGAATAATTGGAGTTTGAGAAAACAGTTATCACAATTCAAGAAAGTGGTAAATAGGAGTTTATAAAAAGTAGGACATCAAGTCAGTTGTAAGATGCATCATTATTTTATGTGCTATTGTGAATAAACAGAAAGCACAGCTAATTAACACAATCCTAATACTATCAGTTGTATGCCACATTCTACTTTCAGAGATGTTAACATTTGAACAAATATGGATGTTAGAATTGATTAAATATAGTATAATGACTATAATGAAGAGGAAGAGATTAAAAGTTTTGACAGAATATGATAACTGAATAACTGAAAGTAGAGTGGAAAAAGAAGGAATCAAATATGGAGCTGAAATACTGGGTTTTAATTCTTAATGCCAGTATCAAAAAATGGGAATGATCTCATTATGGTGCCATTGGAACTTCCGGGGTGTTGTCAATCAAAGAATTGGATATGTGGACTAGAACTGGAAAATGGTTGATATTTGACAGTGATATTTGAAAATCACTGCTTAGAGATGATCAGTGAAGTCATGTGAAGATGTGAGCTCACTAAAGAAAGAGGATGCGGAAAGAAAAGAATAGGATTAAAGACACACTTTTGGAGAAGGAAAAATGAACAAAGAAAACAGGTCAGAGGAATAGAAAAAGAGTCACGCTAGGATAGAGAACCCAGATCAGGGAAGAAGAGAGTTTCCAGAAGAATGAGTTGGTTGTTAGTGTTTGTTAGTGGCTATAGAAGGAAGCCAACTACTGGAGGAAAAAGCATGGTTCTGTTTCAACCAAAGTTAGTTAAGTGAAGTTAAAATTTTACACCCTGAAAAATACTCTCAAAGAAACATGCCAAACAGATTTTATGTTCTTCTCTTTTTTGAGAAATTTACAGCATTTAAGAGGGACATATTTTGTTTTAAAAGCTACTGCATAGGTGTTTAGAATCTGCCTCACATTTTTAAAAGCTAATGCATGCACTTTAGCAGTAATCTTAAGTGAATCTGAAATATAGCTGTCATAATAACTTCTCTAGTTCCTAGTGCCGCAGATGGTCATTAGAATTTTCAAAGAGAAAAAAAATATATGTAGCATCCAGAAATATAAAAACAAAGAGCAAAACATTTCTCCAAGTGAATAAATAAATATTAATATGAATCATACTACAAGTACTTCCTAACAGGGGATAAAGATGTCTGGTGTGCATTCTTCTAGAGCCAGGAGTTCTACCTGCTGACATCATCTCAAAGACAGCATATTTTCACTGGAAGAGAGCACCTTATCCAATGCCAGGCTTCTCTCTCACCCCCAAAACAAGCTGCTTATGTCACAAAAAGAAAAACTGGGATTTTCTAGGTCCTCGCGTGTGCATTGATCTGTCTATTTCCATTCCAGTTTTTTCCCAGGTTCTTTTTTTTTTTAAATTTATTTAATTGGAGGCTAATTACTTTACAATATTGGATTGGTTTTGCAATACATTGACATGAATCCTCCCCGGGTGTACATGTGTTCCCCATCTTGAACGCCCCTCCCACCTCCCTCCCCATCCCATCCCTCTGGGTCATCCCAGTGCACCAGCCCCGAGCATCCTGTATCATGCATCGAACCTGGACTGGTGATTCATTTCACATATGATAATATACATGTTTCAATGCCATTTTCCCAAACCATCCCACCCTCGCCCTCTCCCACAGAGTCCAAAAGACTGTTCTATAATCTGTGTCTCTTTTGTTGTCTCGTATGCAGGGTTATCGTTATCATCTTTCTAAATTCCATATATATGCGTTAGTATACTGTATTGGTATTTTTCTTTCTGGCTTACTTCACTCTGTATAATAGGCTCCAGTTTCATCCACCTCATTAAAACTGATTCAAATGTATTCTTTTTAATGGCTGAGTAATACTCCATTGTGTATATGTACCAAAGCTTTCTTATCCATTCGTCTGCAGATGGACATCTGGGTTGCTTCCATGCCCTGGCTATTATAAACAGTGCTGTGATAAACATTGGAGTACATGTGTCTCTTTCAATTCTGGTTTCCTTGGTGTGTATGCCCAGCAGTGGGATTGCTGGGTCCTATGGCAGTTCTATTTCCGGTTTTTTGAGGAATCTCCACACTACTTTCCATAGTGGTTGTACTAGTTTGCATTCCCACCAACAGTGTAAGAGGGTTCCCTTTTTTCCATACCCTCTCCAGCATTTATTGCTTGTAGATTTTTGGATAGCAGCCATTCTGACTGGCATGAAATGGTACCTCATTGTGGTTTTGATTTGCATTTCTCTAATAATGAGTGATATTGAACATCTTTTCATGTGTTTGTTAGCCATCTGCATGTCTTCTTTGGAGAAATGTCTGTTTAGTTCTTTGGCCCATTTTTTGATTGGGTTGTTTATTTTCTGGAATTGAGCTGCAGGAGTTGCTTGTATATTTTTGAGATTAATTCTTTGTCAGTTGCTTCATTTGCTATTATTTTCTCCCATTCTGAAGGCTGTCTTTTCACCTTGCTTATAGTTTCCTTTGCTGTGCAGAAGCTTTTAATTTTAATTAGGTCCCATTTGTTTATTTTTGCTTTTATTTCCAATATTCTGGGAGGTGGGTCATGGAAGATCCTGTTCTGATTTATGTCGGAGAGTGTTTTGTCTATGTTCTTTTCTATGAGTTTTATAGTTTCTGGTTTTACATTTAGATCTTTAATCCATTTTGAGTTTATTTTTGTGTATGGTGTTAGGGAGTGTTCTAGTTTCATTCTTTTACAAGTGGCTGACCAGTTTTCCCAGCACCACTTGTTAAAGAGATTGTCTTTTCTCCATTGAATACTCTTGTCTCCTTTGTCAAAGATAAGGTGTCCATAGGTGCGTGGACTTATCTCTGGGCTTTCTATTTTGTTCCATTGATCTATATTTCTGTCTTTATGCCAGTACCATAGTGTCTTGATGACTGTGGCTTTGTAGTAGAGCCTGAAGTCCGGCAGGTTGATTCCCCCAGTTCCATTCTTCTTTCTCAAGATTGCTTTGGCTATTCGAGGTTTTCTGCATTTCCATACAAATTGTGAAATTATTTGTTCTAGCTCTGTGAAAAACACCGTTGGTAGCTTGATAGGGATTGCATTGAACCTATAAATTACTTTGGGTAATATACTCATTTTCACAATATTTATTCTTCCAGTCCATGAACACAGTATATTTCTCCATCTATTAGTGTCCTCTCTGATTTCTTTCACCAGTGTTTTATAGTTTTCTGTATATAGGTCTTTTGTTTCTTTAGGTAGATACTGTTTGCAGATGAGATGATCCTTTACACAGAAAACCCTAAAGACTCTACCAGAAAATTACTAGAGCTAATCAATGAATATAGCAAAGTTGCAGGATATAAAATCAACACACAGAAATCCCTTGCATTCCTATACACTAATAATGAGAAAATAGAAAGAGAAATTAAGGAAACAATTTTCCCAGGTTCTATTGTGTTCTTCAGTAAGAAAAGTAACCTAGCCTCCTAATTCATCTATTGCTGGATATTATGAAATGGCAACCCACTCCAGTATTCTTGCCTGGAGAATCCCATGGACAGAGGAGCCTGGCAGGCTACAGTCCACGGGGTTGCAAGCGTCAGACATGACTTAGCATCTAAACCACCACCACCATGGCTTCTGAGGAAATGTTAGCGTTAAACCCATTTCTAAGACTATGCCTGGGAAAAGAAAAGGGGCTAGGGAGAAGCAAACCACTTTCTTCAACAACCCCCCATCTGAACATTGCTATACTGGCAAAACTGTAGTAAAATGAGCATCACAGAAAGCCCTGATGTAGAAAATGTAGGCTCAAAAAATAGGGATGGAAACTAACATTTGTTGAGCATTTTCCTATAAGCCAAATCATCTGCTAGATGCTCTAGTGACATTTTAAATGTTTATTCTCAGAACTGCACTGTGAGATATGTATTATTGGTCCCATTTTACAGGTTCTGATACTGAAGACACAAGAGGTTATGTGTACCATCTGACAAATCAGGACTCAAATTTGGTCTGACTCCAAAATGAATGACCTTTCCCCAGGACAGTGTTGCCTGCCTGAATACAAGAAGACGTGAAAACAGAGACCTAACACTATGTTTGGAGCAAAGGTGACTGTGTACATGAGGGCTCGGTCCTCTTTTTTGTCATCAACTTAAAGAGACACCATCTTCCCACTACATGTTCCTGTGTCAGTGCTCGCCTGTCAACAACAGAGAGGCAGTGAAATTATCCAGCCTAGATCAAAACCCAGTTCACACTCTTAAATACTATATAAAACGCTGCTTCTATAAACTAGATAAATATAGTGGGTTATTACCTATTTCTACCTACATATAAACAATACCCTAAAGTCTTTTCAAAAGCTCTTTTTAATGGGATAAATGTATTCCACCAGACAATTTTTCTAACTAGAAAGCCTCTCCTTTTTCTATTCTGATTTGTTATATATTACCTTTTGACAAAGAACTAGGAATACAGCTGTTGTGGTTTAGTTGCTTAGTCCTGTCTGACTCTTTGTGACCCCATGGACTGCAGCCCACCAGGTTCCTCTGTCCATGGGATTTCCCAGGCAAGAATACTGGAGAGGGTTGCCATTTCCTTCTCCAGGGAATCTGCCCAACCCAGGGACTGAAGCTACGTCTCCTACATTGGCAGGTGGATTTTTTACCACTGACCCACCACGGAAGCCTAGAAATATAACTAGTAGGCATTTGAGACACAGAAATACAGCTGCTGTATTTCAAATGCCCACTCAAATCAATGGTCTTAGGAAGCGGGCCCCTAATGTAAACATAACAATATCCACTTTCTAATATTGTTGTGAATATTAGGGATCATTTATTTATTCAAAAATATGTGTTGAACACCTGTATGTGAAGAATACTCCTGGTTATGTAACTCACCCAGCACTATGCATGGCACATACTTGGGGCTGAATACATAAGGACATAGGCCTCATCCCACAGGATCACAGAGAATAGAGAAGCAACTCTGACTAAAGGGACAACTCCTGACTTCTGAGAGGTGGCCCTTTTCCTTTGTCCTCTGGCAGCACAGTGATTGCTGAAGAACAGGTAGGATTTCATCAGTGGCTGCTGTGCCCTGCTTCCTTCCCTACAGCTACATACCTGGGTAACCACTATTATATAAACGGGCCAAAGATGACCCATGTACATTGGCTTCTCTGTTTTACTTCTTCACAGCAGGCTAGGACTGTTAAATGCCAAAGCCTGCCAAACTCAAATTCTGACACATGCAATGGCTTTAAACAGCCCAAAGAGGCATATTTTTAGCCATACAGAGTCTGCCTGCTTTGCCCACCCAGTGGAACTGCATCCAACATGTGCTAATAATAGATAAGTCAAATCAAATATGAAAAAACAACAACAAAAAAACATGCGTAAGAAACTAGACAGTTGCAGTTCAATGGATATAGAGTTTCACTTAGACAGAATCTAGAGATTTGCCATACAAAGCAGTGCCTGTGGTTAAGAACACTGTATCATGCCCTTAAAGATTTGTTAAGAGGGTAGATCTTAAGTGTTCCTTCCAAATGTTAAATACAAGAAACTAGTCATAGGGAAAGAAATGCATTTTTTCCAAAAGCACAATGATACCTCACATACACACACACACACACACACACACACACACACACCACAAAATCTCTAATAAAGGACCATCAGTGAAATTTAAGCTTAAAACTAAAGGAAATAAATTGAAAGGATTGGTACTTATTTTACCACCTTATATACAAAGTTAATTCTACCTTATTAATATGTTAATTGTGGGCATTTGAGATAGCAGCTGTATTTCCACACTTCCTTGTCAAAAGTTGATATATAGCATTTTAGAATAGAAAAAGAAGGGGGCTTTCCAGCAAGAAAAAATATGTGGTGGGGCATATTTAATCCATTAAAACTACAATTTGAAAAAGTTTTAGGGTATTATTTACATGCAAATGGAAATAGCTGATAATAAACTATATTTATCCAGCTTTTAGAAGCAGTGTTTAATATAGTATTTTAAAATGTGGACTGGTTTAAATTCCAGTGGCCACTTAGTAGCTGTGTAGCTGGACAAGTTACTTATCTTCTTGAGGCCTCAGTGTTTTGATCTGTAAAATAGAGAGAATAGCATTTAGGATGGCCCATATGGCACTGCTGATATTCCATAGCTTTTTATCTATAAAGAGGGCAATTTCATGTAGTTTAAGTTAATAACAAACTCTAATATATATGCTGAGGGGATTATAGAAATAATATGTGAAGAGCATCCTACCCACTTCCTGGAATATATTCAAGCCTCAGTAATGTTTTCTCATATTCCTCTCAATTCTCCATGGATGCTGCTGACCTTTACATATAATCTTTTCTCAATTTTCTGTGTTCGTGAAGATAGCCATGAGATGGGAAACCAAATATGGCAAGTGATAATCATACACTCTAAAGAGCTGAATTGGACCTCAAATAAATTGCTCCATCATGCTATTTTTTCAAATGAAGAATCTGAACTTAGTCACTCACAGAGAATCCCCATCACCATTCTATGTTAGGATCATGGTCTATAAAATCCTCCAATTTTTCTAGTACAACCAGTCCATCAGGATATCACAGAATGCCTCTCAACTCAAACTTTAAATGCCAAACATCTAAAAGGGTCTTTTCATGATCATTTTAAAGTTTAAAATGGGATTTAACATCAGTGGCAATTTAGACTGATATGAATATACTAAACATTATAAACTGTAGTCATTTTGATCACCAAGAACATTTATTAAAACACAGAAGAAAATCCTTAAAGTAGATCCAAAAATACTGGAGTGGGGTACCATGCCCTCCTCCATGGGATCTTCCCCCAGGGATCGAACCCAGGTTCCCCGCATTGCAGGTGGATTCTTTACCATCTGAGCCACAAGAGAAGCCCAGAATATTAAATTAGCTCTAATTAAACAATGTAGATTTAATATAGCTTCCACACTACTTGCTCTGAATTTCTTTCCCATATGTCAACTAAATATTCATGTATCTTTAAGGCCTCTGAGGTTTACTTATTTCACTCATACTTTAACACAACAATAAAATATTCACAAAATTTTTAAGATTCAGAATAAGCTACCTTAATTTTAGGTGTGCCTTAATTTTAGGTTTACATACCGTTACAGTATATATATATATATATATGCTATATCCAAAATAAGAACATCAGCTGCTGGAAATAGTGGAGTGTCATGACCATTTCAGTTAAGAAGTGTAGTCATTTGTTAGCTTGATTAAGACTCTAGGCTTTGATTCAGAAAAGTGTTGAATAGAGTTCAGTCACATCTAGATTCCAAGCTGACAAAAAGCAAACATATTAATAAATGGTCACAAATGGCTGACGGTCTTGGAAATGTCTGGGAAGAAAACAAGAAGTTATTTTCTAGTTATGAAATGTAAGCATATCATAATCAGTTTTCCTTGCTTTTACACTGTACATGACATTATTATATTACCCATGGAATTCAAATTGCAAGGCAATCTTTTTTTTTTTTCCTGTGTTATACTCCTGTGCCAAGTGGGTCAACCACTCAGAAATATAAAACCTCAACTACAGCCCATCTTCAATAAAGAAACAATTGGCTAGGTTTTTATTTGGTATAGTAGTGTTGCTATCCATCAGTTCAGTTCAGTTCAGTTGCTCAGTCATGTCCGACTTTTTGCGACCCCATGAATCACAGCACACCAGGCCTCCCTGTCCATCACCAACTCCCGGAGTTCACTCAAACTCATGTCCATCGAGTCGGTGATGCCATCCAGCCATCCCCGTCTCCTCCCACCCTCATAGACAAGTGGAAAAGTAAAAATGGATGGAACATATTAAGAGGAAGAAAAGAAAAAATGGCCTGGAAGATGACTCAAGTTAACAAGCCACCAAAAAGTCAGAATCACAGAACCTCTTTATCATTTGTTTTCTCAAAGTGTAGTCAAAGGTTGCTTCTGGCTTTTGAGTTAAGACCCTGAAGCAATCCTGGCAGTATTTTTCTCTGTATCACTCCCTAACCTTGCTGGATATCAGTTCTTTTTTTTTTTTCCTGATTACATCTACAAGAATGATGCAAAAACAATTGTATTGTGAATTTTGCTTTTCATACCCCAATCAACCAAATGTAAAAGTGGCATATGGCACAAAAGCAAGCTGCAGATGGCTCAACAGCAGCCATGCACATCTGGCACATGGCTGTTGGATTTTGTATTTGCCAACTTGCCAGATGACTCTTTCTGGAAAGAAGCCCAATCAGGGAAATTCACTCATCTTCCTTCTTCTACAGACTCAATGCTTCAGCCACTCTTCTCACCCTCATCAGTATAACCCCAAACAATCATGGATTCTCAACCCTTCTAAAAGAAAAAAAATAATAATAATCTGGAGCAGTATGATGGGAAAGAATACCAAAGTTTTTTAATTTTACAACCTCTGTAACTGTTTCAGTGCTTTATCTTTGGGAGATAGTTAGATAGCCTATAAAATGGAAGAACATGTGGTGCAATGATTATGCGGTGATAAGAATATATTGATAAAAATTCAAGAATATCAATCTCCCTCCAGAAGTTTTGCCACTAGATATTAGAATCAAGCTGCCAAGATATTTTAAAGTTTACTCAATCTGACACCAGGGGTCCAACTTAAATACAATGTGAAGAAATCACTCTTTGTTACAAAAAATTATGCTATATGGTAGATATTTTGTATGTTCTAGGGAAATAAAGCATACTCTTTTTATGTATGAACAATCTGTAATTCCTCAAATAATATACAGAGAGATTTATGTTGTCATCACTACAGAATTATACAACCTTCCCTCAAGCTCAGTTCCCTCCCAATACAATACTTCACATGTACCTAAATTCTACTCCTCACCCAGGTCCCAGAATAGATACACCATCTCCATTAAGATGCTGGTCTGTGCACTCAGCACTCTGAACTCACCTGATCTTTGGAATTTCCCTACTCACTTTACCACAGAGATGGCTAAATCGGGGGCTATATTGTTAAATGCTATAACCTGAGCATCTAGTACATCTGTGTTCTAGAGCACATGTGCTAAGTCGCTTCAGTCATGTCTGACTCTTTGCAACCCCATGGACTATAGCTCGCCAGGCTCTTATGTCCATGGGATTCTCTGAGTAAGAATACTAGAATGGGTTGCCATGCCCTCCTCCAGGGGATCTTCCTGACCCAGGGATCAAACTCACATCTCTTATATCTCCTGCATTGGCAGGCAGGTTCTTTACCACTAGCACCACTTGGGAAGCCCATAGTACACGGCACATTGTACTGACCAAGTAAATCTGTGTTGAATGAGAAGGAATGATGTCTCCGGTTTAGAGACCAGCTTCTCAGATTTAGGGGTAAATCTAATCCTGGAGGTGCAACCAGAGTAACTTGAAGCTGGGTTCATAAATTTTGATGAGAAGGTATTACTGGACCTTAGGAAGATGTGAGAGTGGATCCTGCATTGCAGTGAATAGGACTCTGAAAGGATGGGTCACAAAGCCTCTGGGTACAAAGTGAATGCAATGATGATTCCATTTAGGTTCACATTTGGGCTCTTCTGGTCTACAGAATAATGCTTTTTTCCCCATCATTATATATCTTTACTAGAGCACAGAAATATTTCTTCAGGATGATATTTTTGGATTTGGATCCTTGGGACCAGAATAGATAGGTTAAATTCACTTTGGGGAGGTCAGAGAAAATTCTGAAACTGAATGCAAGTATCTTGTTAGTAACAGAAATCCTTCTGGCACTAGGAGTTAACTCAGGCCTGTGCCTGTAGCTTGAATGCTGACCTTTTGTGTACCTGAGAAATCAATAGAGACCACGGCAGACACTCCTGTGGCCCAGGAGAAAGGTGTTGATGGTTTAGAGGAAGGAGGCTAAGGCACTGGGTCCCTTAGGAGAGATCAACAGGGATACCGAAACACTTTTAATGCTCCTAAATTTGCGACCTTCTTATATAGTAGGTTATTGAAAGCACTAAATAATGAAGGCCATATATTAAAAGCACAATGGTATTTCAGTTTTTACCCTCCAAAAATATTGTTAAAGGCTTATTTAAAGATAAAACAGAGTTTGAGTTGCTTTTGAGGTGATCAAGAGCAACTTAATTAGGTAGCTGGGTATAAACCATCCAAACACCTCATCACAAGTTTCAGGGTCTTAGCCATCTGCCCTCCCAGCCTCACCAGCCCCTTCTCATCCCAGAAGCATCCTTCTTCCCTGTGGTCTAGATGCTTCAATAATGATTCTAAATCTCTAAAACTTGAATGTACCAAACACTTTCTCATCTCTTTGCTTTTATTTCTACCATTTCCTGCACTTGAAATTTTTTCCTAAAATATCTTCCTGTGATATCTTCATCTCCTTATTCAGTCTCTGTTCAAACATCATCTGCTGAGAAAGGCCTTCCCTGAACATACTGTCTATAAAACAATCTTCCCCATCCCACCAACCTTTGGTTCCTTCTCCTGATTTTTCTTCATAGTACTTATCATTCACCCAAATTACCTTCTCTGTTGATATATTTTTTTGTTTATCATAATATTCTATATTAGAATAGAATTCCTCAAAGACATAGAGTCAATAAACATCTGTTGAATAAATAAATGCATGAATGAACAAAATAAATCAAGCAGAACCTGCAGTTAGACTGATGCTGAACTTGAGACCATTGATAGAGGTTTCCATATCAGACAACTGCCAGCCCTTGTTATAGGATGGATTCCAAAGCTTGATGTGGGACCAAATTAGAATAATTAGAATCAGAATAATAACTATTCAGTTCAGTTCAGTTCAGTCGCTTAGTCGTGTCTGACTCTTTGCGACCCCATGAACCACAGCACGCCAGGCCTCCCTGTCCATCACCAACTCCCGGAGTTCACTCAAACTCATGTCCATCAAATCGGTGATGCCATCCAGCCATCTCATTCTCTGCCATCCCCGTCTCCTCCTACCCCCAATCCCGCCTAGCATCAGAGTCTTTTCCAGTGAGTCAACTCGTCGCATGAGGTGGCCAAAGTATTGGAGTTTCAGCTTTAGCATCAGTCCTTAAATATCAATTCACATACATAGAACATTGACACAGGCCAGATACTGTGTCAAGCACTTTTATGCATTAACATTTAATTTGTAAATAACCCCATGAGATAGGTAACTTGTTTATCTCTATTTTACAGGTAAAGAAACTGATTGTTACAATGGCTAAGCTACTTGTTGAAGAACTTTTGGAAAGTAAAGGACACAGAGATAGAGACAGGGTCCAGAGATGTATTATTTAAAGTGGAAGACCAATGATGCATCACATTGCTACATACATGCATCCCCTTTGCTTTTCTAGCAATTATTCCACTAAAGTATTTATGTAATTATCTCACAGGTTTGTTTTTTTTGTTGCTTCCTTCTCATTCTTTCTTTCCCTCATGTCACTGCTGCTGCTAAGTCGTGTCAGTCGTGTCCTACTCTGTGCGACCCCATAGATGGCAGCCCAACAGGCTCCCCTGTCCCTGGGATTCTCCAGGCAAGAACACTGGAGTGGGTTGCCATTTCCTTCTCCAATGCATGAAAGTGAAAAGTCAAAGTGAAGTCGCTCAGTTGTGTCCGACTCTTAGCGACCCCATAGACTGTAGCCTACCAGGCTCCTCTGTCCATGGGATTCTCCAGGCAAGAGTACTGGAGTGGGTTGCCATTGCCTTCTCCACCCTCATGTCACAGAGGACATGAAATACAGAATAAATCTTATCTAAACTCTCTACTTCCATCCTGGGTTGTCATGACCTTGCCAACCCATGAGGGTTCCACAAGTCTCTCTTTATGGGTCCCTAAGTCCTTGCAACATGGACATTTCCTTTACTGTTTATTTTGGTTATGTCTTGGCAATCATTCTTTCCTTGCCCATTACTCATATCATCTGCCCTCTGCCACTGACTACTGAATTTCATAGGACATTCGAAAGAAATCTATAATCTCTTTGCTGCTGCTGCTGCTGCTAAGTCACTTCAATCGTGTCCGACTCTGTGTGACCCCATAGATGGCAGCCCACCAGGCTCCCCCGTCCCTGGGATTCTCCAGGCAAGAACACTGGAGTGGGTTGCCATTTCCTTCTCCAATGCATGAAAGTGAAAAGTGAAAGTGAAGTCGTTCAGTCGTGTCCGACTCTTTGTGACCCCATGGACTGCAGTCTACTAGGCTCCGTCCATGGGATTTTCCAGGCGACAGTATAATCTCTTTAGTGCGTAAAATTAGATTGTCCACACAATTTAGAAATTCCAATTTACTAGTGAATTTACCTTCCATTTTAAGGACTCTAAGATTTCCATCAGACTTAGAGCAGTTCAAATAGAAAGCATTTCCCCAGTAACTTCCAAGATTCTAATGTTCTGTTTTCATTCCTATACCTGGCATATGCACAGACATTTAAATACCTAAATTCTACAGGAGATAAGCATGTTTGTGATTAAAGATTTGGGACTAACAGCTTCTTCTTTTCAGTGTATCCACAAAAACAACAGAATGATGAGCAAAGAAATAACTGGAAAACCAATTATCTAAGCAAGATAAGGATTATACTTAGTGGTAAGGGCAGCAATCTCAGATATGCAGATGATACCACTTTAATGGCAGAAAGTGAAGAACTTGATGAAGGTGAATGAGTAGCGTGAAAAATCTGGCTTAAAATGCAAGATTCAAAAAATGAAGATCATGGAATCCAGTCTCATCAACTCATGGTATATAGATGAGGAAAAAGTGGAAGCAGTGACAGATTTTATTTTCCTGGGCTCTGAAATCACTGTGGATGGTGACTGTAACCATGAAATTAAAAGATGCTTGTACTTGGAAGAATAATTATGACAAACCTAGGCAGCATATTAAAAAGTAAAGACATTACTTTCCTGACAAAGGCCCATATAGTCAAAGCTATGGTTTTCCAGTTTTCCGGTCATATATAAATGTGAGAGTTGAATCATAAGGAAGGTCGAGTGCCAAAGAATTGATGTCTTTGAATTGTGGTACTAGAGAGGACTTTTGAGAATCCCTTGCACTGCAAGGAGGTCCAACCAGTCAATTCTAAAGGAAATCAACCCTAAATAGTCATTGGAAAGACTGATGCTGAGGCTGAAGCACCAATATTTTGACCACCTGATGCAAAAAGATGACTCATTGGAAAAGACCTTGATGCTGGAAAAGACCTTGATGCTGGAAAAGATCAAAGGCAAAAGGATAAGAGGGCGGCAGAGGATGAGATGGTTAGATAGCATCACTGACTCAATGGAAATGAATCTGAGCAAACTCTGGGAGATAGTGAAAGACAGGGAAGCCTGGTGTGCTGTAGTCCATGAGGTTGCAAAGAGTCAGACCTGACTTAGTTAGACAACAAAAAGAGCAGCACTGGAAAACTGAGCTGAGATTGGTCAAAACCAGGCCAAGTTCCTAGAAATTATCAACCCTGGCCTTAAAACAGGGTACCATGGGATAGGGTTTTGTTTTAAGGGTTAATTTCCAATGCAGTGTTCTTTGTATGGCTACCATATCTTAATTTATACAGCAAAAATATATTATTTATTAGGCAATATGGTTGAGACTCAGCTCAATGTTAGTGAGCTGGTTTAGCAGTTGGACAATCAACATGATAGAAATTCAAGTAAATACTAGCTCCTGTCAATGTATCTTTTCTTATAATTCATAACTCTAAATGTGGGTCTGTCCTTTAATTTTTTATACTTTCACATGGTTCCTTTCACTTATGTTTTCACATATGACTGGTTAAATATAAAATGATGTGAAAATCAAAGTTAAATAATCATCAAAGGAAAAACAAAAATAGTCCACATCAATAAGGTTTTGTAAGGAGAGGGTTTAGTGGTAATTGAGACAAGTATTTGAGAACTGCTTCTGCAATCAATACCTCTGGAGAAACATCTATGTTCTAATCAGATTCTATCTTAATAGGAAATGCCATACACGAAATACCCATGTGTAAGAAGGTCTAAGGTCATGGCTCTGGAATTAATCCCATACTAAATCCACACATCAAACTCCATGAAATTTAACTGAAGTTGAGAAAGACAATTTCAGGACCCAGCTGTAGGTGGATAATTTACGAGGTAGTGTGAAATAAAGAACCTGAGCAATACAAAGGGCTAAATTTACTGTCGTCAATTACTTCTATACAACAGCAGGGTCAGCCTCTGCCCCCAATTACTCATGTGCGAAACAGAGCTGGTAGCAAGGAAATCAACAGATCCTTAGAGGTTGTAAAAGAAACCTGGAAGTGGACTGAGCAGGTAATACTGGTCTCTCTACCCTCTGCCTGGGCACCAGGCAAGAAAGCTGTGCGGCCCTAAGAAACTCACAATCAGACTTCCTGCTCTAGCCTCTGCCCTCACAGGGTACACACTAATTCTATGAGTAAGGCAAAACACAGCTGCAGACCTACCAAACCTCAGGTCCAGTCTTCTCTCCATCCCCACGACTTATTTCCTATCTGCGTGTTAGGAGTATGGGCCTGGACCAGGAGACATTGGTCACATTTTCTAACCTCTAAATCAGTTATTTCTAACAGTGCTCCAATATCTAGGTACCACCTACTCCTTTATTCAACAAGAGAATCTCTGAACTTATTACAGGTATATAAATGGGATACTAGGCAAGGTTTTTGGGTTTCCCTGGTAACTCAACTGGTAAAGAATCTACCTGCAATGCAGGAGACACCAGTTCAATTCTTGGGTCAAGAAGATCCCTTGGAGAAGGGATAGGCTACCCACTCCAGTATTCCTGGGCTTCCCTGGGGGCTCAGATGGTAAAGAATCTTCCTGCAATGCGGGAGACCTGGGTTCAATCCCTGGGTTGGGAAGATCTGCTGGGGG
The DNA here is from genome assembly GCF_049115385.1 of Moschus berezovskii. NCBI lineage: Eukaryota > Metazoa > Chordata > Mammalia > Artiodactyla > Moschidae > Moschus > Moschus berezovskii. Next base: position 54,572,619 of record NC_142469.1, read on the forward strand.
AGGGCATGGCAACCCACTCCAGTATTCTTGCCTTGAAAATTACTAGGGACAGAGGAGCCTGGTGGGTTACAGTCCATGGGGTTGCAAAGTATTGGACATGACAGAGTGATGAAGCACAGCACAGGTAAGGTTTTACTGGAATAAAGGGTATGTGGCTAAAGATATTGAAAATTACTTCAGAAGTGGGAACTCAAATTTTTCTTTACTCCTCACTTCTATATCTGAACTCCTCCTCTTGAAGAGATGAACATAATGAAGCTCTAAGGAGACCATGAGGCCAGATTATAAGGAAGTACAGTTTTTAGTAAGTGGAATACATGCTGAACTAGAATGGAAGCACTTTTTGGGAAGGACTTGTTTCTATCTGCCTCTGCGGAACCCTCTCCATTCACTCCCATTTAAGATGGAATTGAGGAAGTTAAGGAGGAAGATGGAGTAATAAATACTTTTAATGTGGAAGACATGGGACTAGAGTGGTGTTAAGGCTGCTGCTGCTGCTAAGTCACTTCAGTCGTGTCCGACTCTGTGTGACCCCATAGACGGAAGCCCACCAGGCTCCCCCATCCCTGGGATTCTCCAGGCAAGAACACTGGAGGGGGTTGCCATTTCCTTCTCCAATGTGTGAAAGTGAAAAGTGAAAGTGAGGTCACTCAGTCGTGTCTGACCCTTAACGACCCCACAGACTGCAGCCTACCAGTCTCCTCCATCCATGGGATTTTCTAGGCAAGAGTACTGGAGTGGCTTGCCATTGCCTTCTCCGATGTTAAGTCCGGTGTTAAGGCAGGAGACACATATGGGGTACTTCCACCAATGGGAGATGAAGTTCCTCTTTTGGTCTTTTCCAAATTTCTCTTCCTGTTTTTAGAGTAGAAACTAAAGGCAAAACCATATATGAATCTAGTGGAAGGAGAGAGCCTTTTTCTGCTTTTAGTCTGGTCCCTTTACAGAATGAAGGTAAACATGTTCTTGAGGCTCACTTGTGGTTTAGACCAGCTTCACTGGAGTAAAAGATAAGATAGGGGTTGGAGTTCAATGCTGTAGCTAGTGATCATGTTTATACACATTGCTCAGTGTCTTCTGAGGATATATTGCAAGGATGGCACAGCTATGATAAATTCAAGATTTGGATTGAAGTTTCATGACCCCAGAGATCTTCCTTTAGAAGAAACATGAATAATAGAGTGGTCTAAGGGGCAGAGATCAGGTGTTTACAGAAATGAGTTACACCCTTTTAAAATGCCCACAATGGGTAAAATTCTCTCCAGAGGACTAACTTGAAAGAACAGTCCCCAAGCAGGCATAAATTTTCTGGAAAGATAGATATCTAAATACTTTTTCTTGCCTTCAGCAATTTCTTCTGCACCCAGGGAGAGATTTAAATTAATCTGGCTATAGAGCAAAGATAAAAAGGCCTGGAAATCTCCAAGGACTGAAGAGTATAGTCAACATCTACTATATACAAAGTTGAGGGTGGGCTTTGGTGACGCTAATGCAGGAACAGTGGGACCTGGCCAGTATCACCTGTCTTAGTCTGCTCAGCTGTCATAACAAAATACCATAGCCTGGGAGATTTAAACAACAGAAAATATTTCTCACTGTTATGGAGGCTGGAAGTCAAGATCAATATGCCAGCAAGGTGGGGTGTAAGTGAGAGTTTGCATCCTGGCTTGCAGACAGCCACTTTCTTATGATGTCCTCACATGGCAGAGATGGGAAACTGGGAGAGAAAGAAAGCAAGACAGAGATTGCTCTCTGGTGTCTTTTTTATAAGAACACTAATCCCATCATGAGGACTCCACCCTCATCAGTTCAGTTCAGTTCAGTTCAGTCGCTCAGTCCTGTCCGACTCTTTGCGACCCCATGAATCACAGCATGCCAGGCCTTCCTGTCCATCACCAACTCCCGGACTCACTCAAACACATGTCCATCGAGTTGGTGATGCCATCCAGCCATCTCATTCTCTGTTGTCCCCGTCTCCTCCTGCCCCCAATCCCTCCCAGCATCAGACTCTTCTCCAGTGAGTCAACTCTTCGCATGAGGTGGCCAAAGTATTGGAGTTTCACCTTTAGCATCAGTCCTTCCAATGAACACCCACGATTGATCTCCTTTAGAATCTAAAAACCTAATAATCTCCCAAAGACCTCATCTCCAAATGCCATCACATTGGGAGTTAGGTCTTCAGTTATGTGAATCTGAGAGAGACACAATTCAGTCCACAGCATAGAGTTTCTAAATACTTAAATACTATTGCTTGGTATCTATAAACATACAAAATAGCAAAATTATCATGATGAAGCACTAAGAAGGAAGAGGATTAAGAAGCCCTCCAGGACAGGACTAAACCTTTAAGAGATGCAGCATGATTTAGTGAAATAAATACTGGCACTTGGAACCCAACAGATTTGTCTTGAAATTGTACTCTAGCACTTGCTATTTCTGTGACAGGAGAGCTCTGGACAAGAGTAATACTAATTCCTTCCTAACAGAAGTGCTGTGAAGATTAGTGAAGTAATGTAAAAAACATCTTATATCACAGCTGATACTTAGTAACTACTCATAAATATTAATATGTCCTTTGCCTTTTATCGTTGGGGACGTTTTGAGCACAAATAATAGTAGCTTTGTCGGTAAACACAATTAATTGTCTCATAAAATTAAGAAGTCTGGAAGTACAAAGGTCTAAGCCTGACACAGTAGCTCAACAATGCCCTCGAAGACTGTTTAAATTTTTTCTCCGTCACCTTAGTATTGTTTTATCAAACAAGAATATCATCAATTGATAATCAAGAGAATCATGTACATGCTTGTACACAGATGGCTTGTTATACATGGGTGTCACCTCATGATCATCAGGTGGCCAATGCAGCCCCAAGCATCATAGCTACATTCCATACAGGAAGGAAAAGTTCTGGAGTACCTATTTATTAGAAAAGCAAAGGTTTCTCAGCTGTTTTTCAGTGAATTCACTCTTAATGGTCCATCAGCCATGTCAACCAGTTATCCTACCTGGAAGGGAGGCTGGAAAACAGTATGTGGCTGTCCAACTTCTATACAGCACATAGTAGGAGAGAAGAAAATTAGGTTATTCATCTATGGCAGTTAGAATTCTAAGACAGTCCCCTAAATTCTCAGCCTCCGATGTGGACATACCTCTCAGTTACACAATCAAACTCTAGTATAAGTACTGCTATGAAGGGATTTTTGCAGATGTGATTAAGGACCCAAATCAGCTGACTTAAAGGGAGATAATCTGGATGGTTTTAACCTAATCATATAGCCCTTAAATACCAGGTCTAAATGTCAGAAACTGAGAAGTCAAGGAGAGTTCAAGGCAATTTTCTTGGCTGGATGATGGAGAAGGACACTAGGCAAGGAAAGAGGTAACCTCAGGAGATTAGAGCAACCGAAGGTTGGAAATGTGGAGCTCAGGCTGTCACCTCAAGGAACTGAATTCTGTCAAGAGTTGAGCCGGCGCCACTCCTCACTGTGGCACACAGCTTATTGCAGTGGCGTCTCTCATTGCCCAGCACAGGCTCTAGATGCACGGGCTTCAGTAGTTGTGATACAGGGGCTCAGTAGTTGCAGCCTGTGGACTTCAGGGCATGTAGGCATCAGTAGTTGTTGCACAGAGGCTCAGTACCTGTAGTGTATGGGCTTAGTTGCTCCAAGGCATGTGGAATCTTCCCAGACCAGGGATTAAACCTGTGTTCCCTGTATTGGTGGATTCTTATCCAATGAGCCACCAGGGAAGCCCTCAAATGATGTCTTGATTTCAGCCTATGAGACCCTGATCACAGCTACCCTGAGCCAGAATGCTAACCTACAGATCTCTGAGCTAATAAATGGATATTGTTGCAAAGCCACTGGGTTTCTGGTAATTCGTTACACAGTATTAGAAAACAAATACATCATCCAGAACTGCCCACCACATCCCTGATTTTACTATTAAAATATTCTTATAAAATGTTTAGCAAGTTATATTTCCATAAAGTAATTTAGGAAAATAGTGCACAGTAAGGAGGTGAGAAATACTTTGATTTCTACTGAGTCAAGTGGAAATTATTCATTTCTATAGAATCAGATGATCTATTGAAGTCAGCATATGAAAAGAGGCAGGAGCAAGAAGAACTTGGACTGAAGGCTATAGACAGGAACAATTTGAGCTTTAAACTTAAAGTACCAGGAAAATTAGATAATTAGACAGTAAGTTAAATTTTCTAAAAACAGGAATTTTTAAAACTTAATACAAAGGATGATAAAATTAGCATTATTTTATAAAGCAATGACACTATCACTTGTTCCAAAGTTAATGAAACTTGAACATTAAACTAAGATATGAAATTGTCTGTATTTACTATTTTTTACTAAAATGGTAAAAAGGCCTACTCTATGTATCTTAAGAGGCGCTTGGTTCAGTTCAGTTCAGTCGCTCAGTCATGTCCGACTCTTTGCAACCCCATGAATCACAGAACGCCAGGCCTCCCTGTTCATCACCAACTCCCAGAGTTCACTCAAACTCATGTCCATCAAGTCGGTGACGCCAGCCAGCCATCTCATTATCTGTCATCCCCTTCTCCTCCTGCCCCCAATCCCTCCCAGTATCAGGGTCTTTTCCAGTGAGTCAACTCTTCGCATGAGGTGGCCAAAGTATTAGAGTTTCAGCTTCAGCATCAGTCCTTCCAATGAACACCCAGGACTTATCTCCTTTAGAATGGACTGGTTGGATCTCCTTGCAGTCCAAGGGACTCTCAAGAGTCTTCTCCAGCACCACAGTTCAAAAGCATCAATTCTTCGGCAAACTCTCACAACCGTACATGATCACTGGAAAAACCATAGCCTTGAATAGACGACCTTTGGTGGCAAAGTAATGTCTCTGCTTTTTAATGTGCTATCTAGGTTTGTCATAACTTTCCTTCCAAGGAGTAACCGTCTTTTAATTTCATGGCTGTAAGGAGCCCCCAGAAATAAAGTCTGACACTGCTTCCAGTTTCCCCATCTATTTCCCATGAAGTGTTGGGACCAGATGCCATGATCTTCATTTTCTGAATGTTGAGCTTTAAGCCAAGTTTTCACTCTCCTCTTTCACTTTCATCAAGAGGCTTTTGAGTTCCTCTTCACTTTCTGCCATAAGGGTAGTGTCATCTGTATATCTGAGGTTATTGATATTTCTCCCAGCAATCTTGATTCCAGCTTGTGTTTCTTCCAGCCCAGCGTTCCTCATGATGTACTCTGCATAGAAGTTAAATAAGCAGGGTGACAATATACAACCTTGACATACTCCTTTTCCTCTTTGGAACCAGTCCATTGTTCCATGTCCAGTTCTAACTGTAACTTCCTGACGTGCATACAGGTTTCTCAAGAGGCAGGTCAGGTGGTCTGGGATTCCCATCTCTTTCAGAATTTTCCACAGTTTATTGTGATCCACACAGTCAAAGGCTTTGGCATAGTCAATAAAGCAGAAATAGATGTTTTTTTGGAACTCTCTTGTTTTTTACATGATCCAGTGGATGTTGGCAATTTGATCTCTGGTGCCTCTGCCTTTTCTAAGACCAGCTTGAACATCTGGAAGTTCACGGTTCATGTATTGCTGAAGCCTGGCTTGGAGAATTTTGAGCATGACTTTACTAGTGTGAGATGAGTGCAACTGTGAGGTAGTTTGAGCATTCTTTGGCATTGTCTTTCTTTGGGATTGGAATGAAAACTGAGCTTTTCCAGTCCTTTGGCCACTGCTGAGTTTTCCAAATTTGCTAGCATGTTGAGTGCAGCACTTTCACAGCATCATCTTTCAGGATTTGAAATAGCTCAACTGAAATTTCATCACCTCCACTAGCTTTGTTCATAATGATGCTTCCTAAGGCCCACTTGACTTCGCATTCCAGGATGTCTGGCTCTAGGTGAGTGATCATACTGTTGTGATTATCTGGGTCATGAAGATCTTTTTTGAACAGTTCTTCTGTGTATTCTTGCCACCTCTTCTTAATATCTTCTGCTTCTGTTAGGTCCATACCATTTCTGTCCTGTATCAAGCCCATCTTTGCATGAAATGTTCCCTTGCTATCTCTGATTTTCTTGAAGAGATCTCTAGTCTTTCCTATTCTGTTGTTTTCCTCTATTTTTTTTTTTTCATTGATTGCTGAGGAAGGCTTTCTTATCTCTCCTTGCTATTCTTTGGAACTCTGCATTCAGATGCTTATATCTTTCCTTTTCTCCTTCGCTTTTTGTTTCTCTTCTTTTCACAGCTATTTGTAAGGCTTTCCCAGACAGCCATTTTGCTGTTTTGCTTTTCTTTTCCTTGGGGATGGTCTTGATTCCTGTCTCCTATACAATGTCATGAATGTCCGTCCACAGTTCACCAGGCACTCTATTCATCAGATCTAGTCCCTTAAATCTATTTCTCACTTCCACTGTATAATCATAAAGGATTTGGTTTAGGTCATATCTGAATGGTCTAGTGGTTTTCCCTACTTTCTTCAATTTCAGTCTGAATTTGGCAATAAGGAGTTCATGATCTGAGCCACAGTCAGCTCCCGGTCTTGTTTTTGCTAACTGTATAGAGCTTCTCCATCTTTGGCTGCAAAGAATATAATCAATCTGATTTTGGTGTTGACCATCTGGTGATGTCCATGTGTAGAGTGTTCTCTTGTGTTGTTGGAAGAGGGTGAAATTTTGCCTTGGAGTGAGGAATGAAGCAGGGCAAAGGCTAATACAGTTTTTCCAAGAGAACGCACTGGTCATAAGAGGCACTACCATGAATTAAATTTACTTAGATTCTGAATAAAATAGACTTTCAAAAATTACAACTGATTACCCAACAAATACACATTTAATCTAAATACATATGGGTTTCCCTTGTGGCTCAGCTGGTAAAGAATCTGCCTGCAATGCGGGAGACCTGGGTTCGATCTCTGGGTTGGGAAGATCCCCTGGAGATGGAAAAGGCTACCCACTCCAGTATTCTGCTCTGAAGAATTCCATGGGCTATATAGTCCATGGGGTCGCAAAGAGTCAGACATGACTGAGCAAATTTCACTTTAACTTTTCACTAAATACATAAAACATCACTTTCCCAATATTCAATTCATGTGAATTAAAATATTGAGTGAAACGCCACCAAGATAAACTTGTAGTATCCATATCTATGTCAGATAAGGATAGATATGGGAGCCACGGGAGCCTCTGACACTTATTCAAAAACAGAGAATCATTGCTTGACTTGAAAGGGTCAGCCAGAATCCTGAACCCATACTACCTGGGATAGGTGAAAACTTACCGAACCTTCCCCTTCGCTGGAAAAAAGAAAATAAGCCAGAAGCAACCATGACCCAAACCCTGGCATCTTACAGAAGATGTGGTCATTTGTCAGACTGACATCAGGATAGTTTAAGGAGAATGTGAACCCTAAATATCATTCAGCACATTAGGATTCTGGAAGAGAAAAGTAAAAATCACCCTGTCACTTGGTGGAACTGAAGGCTAGAAAAATTAAACTTCCTCTTGATTAATGTGAGTACCTTCAGCTTCTGCTCTGTCACCTACTTGTACGGAATCTGAGTTTACGTCGTGGGCAGGAAGAAGCAGTTAAAGCACGCATCAAGGCAAAAACAGAACCAGCTTTTAAAGAAAGATTGCTTTAACTCTTCAAAGAACCTCCCCTTTCACATACATCATGTCTCTTTTGGTGGCTGGCTCAGATCAACGAGTATAATTAGACTGAATCTCTGGTGGCAGGGCAGGTGGCAGCTGAATGGCTAGAAAATTACACACTTTGCTTCTAGGCTGCCAGAAGCTCCCTTTTTCCTGTTTCTGATTTTGTTCTTAAAAAGAAAAAAAAGTAAACTTTTTTCAAAGAACAGATTTAAAGAGAGCTACATTCACAATCATTATAAAATAGCTAATTTCATGGGAAGACAGTCCATAAACATAAAATCTCCTTGAAAATGATCAGTAAGTTAATAAAAAGTAATATTAATACTAATCACACAGGGTAAGGAAAAAAGGAGCAATATCAATTATACACAACTACTTTAAGTTCATATAAAAATCTAACTGAATTTATTCCTTGTAGAGGCTGAAGGTAAGATCTTGATCCTTATACTCTTAAATAAGCATGTTTATTTTCATCTTAGAGATCTACAAGAAGTAGCTAAAATTATGAATCCTCTCCACATGACAAATGTAAATGCACATATGGTATAGTATCAGGACCTATAAGTTCTAGAAATATTTTCAATTAGAAATTGAATGGTTTCAAATCTTTTCAATTAGAATTCTATTCATAATAGATAGAAGAGTAGAAAATGGCAACCCACTCCAATATTCTTGCCTGGAAGTTCCACGGACAGAAGAACCTGGCAGGTATAGTCCATGGGGACGCAAAGCGTAGGACCCAACTGAGCGACTGAGCATGCACACACAATTGATTAACAGATTTTAAAAATCAAAAAGCATGAGGAAGATATTTTAATATGACGGAACAACACTTTCTTTTAAGTTACGAACATCTCAAACTGGACAAATGTCCAAATGTGACAGTTCCTTTCTCAGTAGTATCTAAGATTGATGAAGGTGTGCTATGAGATAAATTAAGGAAGGATTTCTTTCAAAGTAAGCTTTAAACTTAATAAGAGATTTACAGAGGCCAGCAAATTACTTAAGAAAAAGAATAGTGGGAAGAGTGTTAGACAAGGCTTTACTAGATGGAGCAAGAAAAAGGAGGGGATGGTTATTTGGCTAGAGGCAAGGAAAATGACAGAGCATATATAAAGATATACAAAAGGACACTGAAAGAATGCTCTGAAACCAGGAAAGGAATCTGCTGCAAAGAGCAACAGATGGACGTGTGAAAACTATAAAGGGTGAGGATCCTTTTCAAAGTGATGTCAAAAGAAAAAAGCAAAGGAGTTAGAAGAAATAAAGTTGATGGGAAAGAAAGTTTATTATGTGACTAAAGAAACACAAGGCAAGAAATTAAAAATAAATGACAAAGTTTAGAAATAATAAAGAGAAATGAGTGTCAGAGGTCTGATGGATTAATGATGGATTAATAGCTAGAATGACAATTTTTACAGCTAAAGTCATTATACTGTTTGACTTATGTTTGCAAGTCTGTAGTCCAAACATGACCCAGGGGTTGTGGGGCAAGATGTGGAGAGAACTTTCCTGGTTGTTCTCACTTACTTGGAAGGCTTACCTTTCAACAGGACACTTGTGGAGATTTCTAGAATATCTGCTTTGCATAGATATTCCCTGAATCTATTATATATCCTTTTATATATCCTTTGGTGTCTCAATTCATTCCCAAACAAGAATCTATGACCACACCAAGGGAAGGATTCTTGGCCTCCCTGAACCTCTTTACTTCTGTATGTAACTGGCTGTCTCTGATTGGAATCAGCTTCTCTGTGACCTATGATTTCTCCCAAATCCATGTCTCCAGCTCTGTCTCTCTCTCAATTTCTAGCTCTATTCTTACAACTGCTTCCATTTGCCTATAGGAAGAAGTCAAGATCCCTCATCAGCATTGAAAAGATCCTTTAGAATCAACTGTTGATCTCTCTTCTCCCATCACCTTTATCTCCTATTGTGCATCCCACTTGCAGCCAAACTCAGCTCCCCAAAACACATGAGCAGTGTGCTCCCTCAGTCTTCCTGTCAGACAGGAAAATTCTACTTGCTTTTTACAAACCTCAAATATGACTTCTCAGTGGCCTTTGCCCTCCCTCCAGGATAGCTGAAAATCCACCTCTCCATGATACTCTGAGTGCCAAGACAAATGCTTACCTCTGCTTCTAATACAATGCCTGCTATATCTCATAAATTAGTACAAATGCTGCAGCTCAAATTGCTGCTTCAACCTATAGTTTTCCTTAAGTACATTATTTTACCCAATGTACAAAGTACACTTATGCCTCCAGAATGTTAGAATATAATATTAATAGGAAAGGATATTTGCCAGGTGCTTAGAAGTAGACATGAGACAGATTGGAAGCACATATATTCTTTCATCATATTATTTTCAGAGCAAAAATCAAAATAATAACCTTGATATAGCATGGTATGCATTTAAAAAATACAAATCTGTATGTGATCAAATGGATGGTTATCAAAGTCATCTAAGAACACGGAGGAAAAGAAGGGTAGTTGGGACTTTCCTCCAATAATTAAACTAAGAAAGCAACTACAGAAGATATAACAGTCTTTGGCTAGCAAACAGTAAAGAATCTGCCTGCAATGCAGGAGACCTAGGTTTGATCTCTGGGTCAGGAAGATCCTCTGGAGAGGGGAATGGCAATCCACTCCAGTATTCTTCCTTGGAGAATCCCATAGACAGAGAAGCCTGGAGGGCTACAGTTCATGGGGTGGCAAAGAGCCAGACACGACTGAGGGACTGACACTTACTTCCTCACTTACTTACCTGGCCAGCAAGAATTGACTATAACCTAATCAACATTATCGATATAACTGAGCTTAGAAAACGCCTTTCAAAAAAGATATCTATAAGAGCACAAAAAGATTGTCACAGAGGTAAACATCCACAATGATAATACAAACACTTACCAGGAGAGAAAAATACCTTTCCAGGCAGGCATAAACATAGATCTGATCTGGATAGAGTATTTCTGTTATATAGCTGGACACTGTTAGCTTCCAAAGATGGTTGCTGTTACACATCAAGCCCATTTAACTAATACCCCTTGCTCTAATTATACCATCACTAATCCCAAGTTGTTTGTTTCTAGCGAGAAAGGGACAAGTCAGGCCCAGATATACACCCGCTTTTTTGAATAGTTATATACTCATTTTAAAGCAATTAGCTGTATTCTTGCTTTATATACTGGTCTTTTGTGAGGTCTGTTTACATGATTCAACATGCCAGCTTCTTAGCACTTTGGAATACAGATATGAGACTGGATTTCTAACTTTACAAGGCTGAGTGCCAGATTCACTAGTCATACCTAAGACACACCCTTTACAATCACATGCTTTCTCCCAACACAAATTACCTCATAAAAAAGAGGGAAACATAGAACAACTGGTAGCAGTTGTAAGAAAACAACCTCCCAGAAAATGGAAGTAATTGGGATGTACTATGTGCTTAGTCTCTCAGTCGTGTCTGACTCTCTGTGACCCCATGGAATGTAGCTCACCAGGCTTCTCTATCCATGGGGATTCTCCAGGCAAGAACACTGGAATGGGTTGCTATGTCCTCCAGGGGATCTTCCCAACCCAGGGATCGAACGCAGGTCTCCCACACTACAGGTGGATTCTTTACCATCTGAGCCACTAGGGAAGCTCAGTAATTGGAATAAGTTAAAGCAAAAAACTTTAGACAATGGTCAAAATATCCATCTAAAATAAAGCACAAGAATGAGGGAATAAACTATACCTCTAGATCCTGAAGTATGATTTCAAGGGAGAAGAAGAAACAAAGCCAATGATGAACACCAGAAGGATAAGTAAAGAGAATATCACTTAGAACTGGTAATAAGGACATGATTTTAATGGACCAGAAACTAGACTTCTGAGAATCTAAGAGAAGGCAAGAGAAAGAAAAGGCGATGTATAAATCTTGTAATTCACAAGGAAAAGGGACACAGTAAGATTCACACCCATATAAATCCAAGAGACTATATAAATCTGGGATTTTGCTCTCAGATCAAGAGCAAACCATTTTGGTCATGTGGCTGCAGGCATGACTGGGAGTAGATTTCAGAAAAACAGTAGACCAAAAAAAGAAGATGGTGGTCGATGCTAAGTACATAAGAACTAAAGTGGCAAAAAAAAAAAAAAAAGAACTAAAGTGGCTTTGACATCCTGGCTTCTCATACCAAACCAACCCCAAGAGGAAAAGACAAAAGCTTAGGGGACAATAGAGAGGATGCTACATCCACTGTGAATAGCAACATCAGGTTCCTGCTACATTCCTGAAACAAAATCAAGACTGTGGTGGCTTGTTTTGAGCTCAAGTACAGATTTTGCCACCAATTTATGGGCAATTCAAGAGAGATTCTCAAACCAAATTTTAAAAAGTTAAGAAGCATTATTTTTGTACTGTAAATACTTGTGGATTCCTCTTATGTAGAGGGATAACATTCACTGCTTCTGAAATGAAAATTTGAAGAGTAAGAGGATCAGTAACACAGTTGGCCAAGATAATCTAAGCTACTGATGTTGATCAGGATTTATCTACCCTTTAGTGCTTAGAATGCTTTATATGATAATTTAAATATAGGACTGGGATAAGCCCAAGCAGTTATTTGTTCTCTGAAATGGTCTCCTAAGGCAAGTAGTTCAAGTTCAGTAATTTAACACTTCTAAAGTTAAAGTGAAAATTATTTCCAGGGCTATTGAGAAAGTAATCCTTCATTGGCCCAGGACCAGGTTGCCAAATGGGTCTTTTCCATCTTTTATTTCTTCATGGACAATAAAAATTCTGAGACCTTTCAGCTCTTATGGGATTAGACAAACATGAACAGCAAGCTTTCTAAAGCTTTATGAAATTCCCTTTAAAGCAAGGCTCTATGTTCTAACACATTTCAGCAGTCTAGCAAAGCTCAAGCTTTGGAGCAATTGTGTGATGTTTAGCAGGGTCAGTGTTTTTATTTAGTTCTGCAGGGAGCTAAAGGAATGAGAAGAAATGAAACACACAACAAATTTAAATTCTAATTATTTAAATTTTTGCAAATGTCTATAAATTGCTTACCCAATGTTAAAAGTATGTATAAAAAATTGGAAACAATATTCCCAAGCATATTTTATCTACTTAACCACTTTTTCCTGCAGATCATGGACCACTTTTAGACTTTCACAGCTCACTCTCTAGTAAAAACCACAAACACACATACACATAGACATACAAAGACACATATATAGAAACTGACACAATTCATGATAATACAATGAATTATCCAGACAAATATAAGTCATAGATCTGCATGAGGAACACTGTCTTGCATTTTACCCAGCCTTTACCTAGATTTTTTAAATTGAAGTATAAGTGGCTTAAATATTATATTAGTTGCAGGTGTATAACACAGTGATTTGATATTTTTATAAATTACAGAATGATCACACAAATAAGTCTAGTTACCATGTCACCATACAAAGTTATTACAATATTATTGGCTATATTTACTATGATTTCACTTCTTTAATCTTAGATATTAATACTTCCTAGCACTTGCCTCTCTGGAATTTAATCACTGGCATGTAGCTCAGGCCCATGGTACTCACAGATGATAATGAGTCCTTTCTCCAGGGGATTTTCTGAGAGTTGTTGTGCCTCTTCACCTGAGTCTTCTCTCACCCAAACTAGGGCTTCCCTGATAGTTCAGTTGATAAAGAATCCACCTGCAATGCACGAGGCCCCAGTTTGATTCCTGGGTCAGGAAGATCCCCTGGAGAAGGGATAGACTACCTACTCCAGTATTGTTGGGCTTCCTTTGTGGCTCAGCTGGTAAAGAATCTGCCCAAAATATGGGAGACCTGAGTTTGATCACTGGCTTGGGAAGATCCCCCGGAGAAGAGAAAGGTTACCCACTCCAGTATTCTGGCCTGGAGAATTTCATGGACTGTATAGTCCATGGGGTCACAAGAGTTGGACAGGACTTTCACTTTCACCCAAACTAATCTGTGTCAGTTCCTTACTTCAATTCATCTATACCCAGCATGGAACCCAAGGTCCTTCTCCACTCAAATCTCTCTCTTTTTAATCTAAGTTCAAATTAGCATTTTCTAAAGTCATTTCACTTTTTCAAATGAACCTCTAGTAAGCCATGTCTCTCCTGTGCTATGCATGGGCAGCAGAACAAAATCACAGAATGATAAAGGCAGAAGGTATCTCAAGAACTGCCCAGTCCATACTACTTCTTCAACATATGAAGAAACTGAAGTTTGTTGAGTGATCACCCAAAGTTTTCAGCAAGTTCATAAGAGAATCAGATGAGCATCCCGTTCTTGCTCCCTTATACTCTAACATCTTCTGCTGCCACGTGTGTAGTTTCAGGTCTATAATCTTCAGAACTTCAATCTTGTAAAACTGACACTCTATACTCATTAAACAATTTCCTAATTTTCCCTCTCTCCAGCCCCTGGTAACCACCATTCTGTTTTGTTTCTGTGGCTTTGACCATTCTAGACACCTCATGTAAGTGGAACCAGACAGTATTTGTCCTTTTGGGACTGCCTATTTCACTTAGCATAATGTTCATCCATGTTGTAATATGTATCAGAATGCCCTTCCTTTTTAAAGTTGAATAATATTCAATTGTATGGACATCCCACATTTTGTTTATCCATTCATCTGCTTATGAATACTGGGTTGCTTCCACCTCTGGCTATTGTGAATAATGCTGTTATGAACATGGGTGTGCTCAAATGAAAAAATTTTAACTGTTTTTCTTAGCAGCTATAAATGATAATTATATTAAAGTTAGCAAAACTAGAAGCCAATAAATCAAACATTATGCTCTTGGCAATAGACTAATAAAAGTTTCCATATAAAGTAAAAATAGTCAATTTAACAACCAAGTTCAAAATGAAAAAGCCTGTACTTGCCAAATATATAATTAGAAGAAACTCTTAGAAAAAGAAAATAATATGCTTTAGTTTTACATACATTATACATGTAAAGTCTCTAAATTTTACTAAATTCATTGAATAATTAAAAGCTGAAAGCAGATATAAAGACATCGCTTTAAAATTATTCAGTGTAATACAAGAAGATATTTCCTTACTGATGACTACAACTAAACTCCTTCAAAATAATTATCATTTGTTATTAAGAAAATACCTTGGGATACATTCTGCAGGGTTTTTGGACAACAGCAGCTAAAGACCGTTTTTAAAACTATGCACACAGAATAAGAGAAATGACTTAAACATATGGCTAGTTCTGCAGCTATAACTTACCAGATGGTTAATACTAAGCTTGAAAAACTGAAATGGAATTTCTTAACATCTTAATACACCATGTGATCTTATTTACCTGTTTAATGACAGTTATACCTTTCTATGATGTAGATTGTTTACATCTTGGCTTTATGAAACAAGATTATAAAAAATACTTGTTAAATATAAGAAAAGGAAATGAAATAACCATAACAATTTACCTCAGGAATAATAACACTGATTTACTCATACAGTCTTTAAATAAAGGTATAGTAAAACTGATTACCTTATTAGGAGTTCGACTAAATCATGTTCCTCATATTCAACACACATAAATCTTACTCTAATTCAAGAAGTCTCTGACATTAGTTTTAAGTGTTCTAGTTCTTTCAAACCCAAGTATATGATAGAATTCTATGCCTCTAAAAATAATAAAGTGTTTACAAAGACAAACCCCCTCCCCAAGCCAGGTTCCCGGGTTACTAAAAACATACCTGGTTGGATTGGGATATGGCCTTAGAGAGGAAATTTTTAAATCTTAACTACCTAAAGTCTGTGTATTTTGATTTTTTCATGCATTGAGTCTGAAAATATCCATTATTTCTGATTATTTACACATGGAGCTGACTAGAGTTGTACAAAAATTTGTTTAGGGAAATAAATATCTAACAGTTGTGGAAAGGATTACCCACTGACATAAAGTAGCAAAGAAATTCAATTTGGTAGGAGAAAAAAATAAAGATGATTAAATACATACAGTTGATTCTTACTATTTACAGTAGTTATGTTCTGTAAGGTTGCTGGGCTTCTCTGATGGCTCCGTGGGTAAAGATTTGGTCTGCAATACCCGAAGTTATGGGAGACAAGGGTTCGATCCCTAAGTCAGGAAGATTTCCTGAAGGAGGAAATGGAAACCCACTCCAGTATTCTTATCTGGACACGACTGAGCACAGCACAGCAACAACAAAGTTGCTACCAACACTGAACTATGTCTCCAGGGAGAAATACAAGATTAACCTCCTGTGAGCCTCAGGTCACAAAATCTTTGTCAACCTAAACACCACTTTCATTATAGAGGTTCATTTGCCAATGTCCTTGTTAAATAAGCCAGCATCATTCGTATTGAACACCTGCTCTTACATAACCCTTTCTCTGTGTAACACTGTAGAGGTATTTTTAAATTCTTTGGCAGCATGCTGATCTACAGAACCTGCCTCACCTTCAGGTTTAATGTTTTTCACACCATATCACCTTTTGAAATGTGTGAGCCAGCCAGTACTAGCCAAGAAAGGTTTAACATTTTTTTGACCCAGAGTAATGTGACCATAAACTCCTTTGGCTTTCAGCCTTTCAGCCTCACAACAATGCTACCCACTGCATTTTGAAAATCAGCTGTCATCTCACAAATCCACCAAATGAGCCACTTCTCCCATAACTTAATCACAAACCACAGATGTTACTTTAGCACTGGAGCAGCTTCACCTATGGACTGGAGAAATTTCCTCTGGTTACACCAGTCCCAGACTGAGATCACCAAAGCCCAGCTACAGCCCCAGGTTAAGTGTGGTCCTAAGGCACTTAGTCACTGTGGCCTTTATAATCTCCCTTACAGTAGAAAAGACTATTTCATGTTCTTTTCTCACTCCATGTACACATAAACCAGAAATTCAAAGAAATAATTTTTTAAAGGTTAGGGAAGCTGGTTTTTCAAATCTTTTCAACTGAACCATGGTAAAACATGTAATATAAACTTCACATACTTAAGTTGTATGATTTTATAGGTTTTGAAACATGGATAAACCCATAAAACCATCACTACAATCAAAGTAATGAGTATAGGGACTTCCTTGGTGGTCTGGTGGTTAGGACTTTGTGTTTCCAATGCAAGGTGGCACAGGTTCAATTCCTGGTCAGGGAATTAAGATCACACACACTGCACAGTGCAGCAAAAAAAAAAAATAAATAATAATGAATATATATCCACAATAGTTTCTTTATACTCTTTTATAATCTTTCCCTTCTATCCATCCTAGTCTGTCTACCATGCAACATTGATCTTCTTTTTGTTTCTATAAATTAAAATGCATTTCTATAATTATATATAAATGAAATCATCCAGTATGATATTTCTGGCCTGACATTTTTCACTCAGCACAATTATTTTTGAGATTCATCCATGTGGCAGTATATTTCAGTCATTCATTTCTTTTTATTATTGACTGATATTCCATTGTGTGGATGTATCAAGATTGCTTGTTCATTGATCTGTTGATGGACATTTGTGTCCAGTTTGGGGCCATGAGCATTCATATACAAGTTGTACGTGGACATTGTTGGGAAACAATGTTCAATGAAAATTTTCACTTGTCTGTGAGCTCAGAACATTGGTATTTGTATTAAGAGATAATCAAGTAGAACTACTGGGGATACACCCTGAGAAAACAATAACTGAAAAAGACATATGTACCTCAATGTTCACTGCACCATTATTTACCAAGCAACCTAGATGTCCATCAACAGATGAATGGATAAAGAAGCTGTGGAGTATGTGTGTGTGTGTGTACATACATACACACACAATGCAGTATTACTTAGTCATAAAAAGAAATGCATTTGCATCAATTCTAATGAAATGGATGAATATTTTGGTCACCTGATGCAAAGAACTGACTCATTTGAAAAGACCCTGATGCTGAGAAAGATTGAAGGCGGGAGGAGAAGGGGATGTCAGAGGATGAGATGGTTGGATGGCATCACCAATTCAATGGACATGAATTTGGGTAAACTCTGGGAGTTGGTGATGGACAGGGAGGCCTGGCATGCTGCAGTCCATGGGGTCACAAAGAGTCAGACACAACTGAGCAACTGAACTGAACTGAGAGCCTATAGAGAGTGAAGTAAGTCAGAAAGAGAAAAACAAATATATTAACGTATATATATATGGAATCTAGAAAGATGGTACTGATGAACCTATTTGCAGGGCAGCAGTGGAGACACAGACATAGAGGACAGACTTGTGGACATGAGGGGAAGGAGAGGGTGGGGCAAATGGAGACAGTAGCATGGAAACACACACACCACCCTATATAAAACAGGTAGCCGGTAGGGATTTTCTGTGTTATTCAGGGTGCTCAAACAGGTACTTTGTGACAACCTAGAGGGGTAGGATGTTGTGGGAGGTGGGAGGGAGGGCCACGAGGGAGGGGACATATGTATACCAATGGTTGATTTATATTGATGTATGGCGGAAACCAACACCGTATTGCAAAACAACTGTCCTTCAATTAAAAATAAATTTAAAAAAAATGGAGCCAACAAGAGAGATGTGAAGTCTTCTCTCTCCCTGCGTGTATGTGTACCCAGTGGCCTCAGTCATGTCCGACTCTGCGACCTTATGGACTGTAACCTGACAGGCTCCTCTGTCCATGGGATTCTCCAGGCAAGAATATTGGAGTGTGTTGCCATTTCCTTCTCCAGGGGATCTTCCTAACCCAGAGATCGAACTCCTGTCTGCTGCATCTCCTGCACTGAAACAGATTCTTTATCCGCTGAGCCACTTGAAAAGCCCCTTCTCTCTCCCTATTCTCTTCCTAAAGACATCACTCATTTCCATTCCAAACGATAATGACCCTAGAGACCTTCCCTCCCCTCCTTAGAGAGGCTTCACTTACATTCTATATACTCCAGAGCAAAGCCTGCTCACTCTTTCTCTCTCTGGAATAGAAAAAGGGGTATATTTGCCACCTGTTCTCTATAAAATCTGAGATTCATAATTTTAGAACCTCTCTTCTATGGTGCAAATTCCTTCCCATGCATAGGACCATTAGGCCCTTGTTGTATTAGCCTGTGGATTACTGAAACTTGAAGAAATGGCACTAAGATTCTCCTTGAGTAAATAATTGATATGTCCTTTGACCCAGGAAGATAAAGACAAAAAAAATTTAACTGACATGTGCTTTCATTTCTCTTGGATAAATACGTAGGGGTGGAATTGCTAGATCATATGGCAGGTGGATATTGCACTTTTAAAGAAGCTTCCCAACTGCTTCATAAATCGGATATACCACTTTACATTCTCACAAGCAATATATGAGGACTCCCATTTCTTCTCATTCTCCCCAACACTGGATAACCATTCTATTAGATGCACAGTTTAATTTCATTGTAGTTTTAATTTGCATTTCCCTAATGATTAATGACATGGAGCATCTTTTCATGTATTTATTTGCTATCTGCAAATCTTCTATGGTGATATGTCTGTTCAAATTTTTGGCCTCATTTATAAATTTTTTTGGGCTTTCCTGGTGACTCAGATGGAAAAGAATCCACCTGCAATGCAGCAGAACTGGGTTCGATCCCTGGTTTGGGAAGATCCCCTGGAGGAGAGCATGGTAAACCATTCCAGTATTCTTGCCTGGAAAATTCCATGGACAGAGGAACCTGGAAGGCTACAGTCCATGGGGTTGCAAGGAGTCAGATGCAACGGAGCAACTGTGCACACACATAAATTAATTCTCTGGTTCAGTATTATAAATGCTCTCTGTTCAAAGTCATAAATACACTTTGATTAATACAATATTTCAAGTGCAGAGAAAATTCTAAGAAAATGCTGAAAATAAAAAGAAGACTTGCCTTTACCTTTAGTCTATATTAAACGTTTGCATCACTTTTTCAATTATTTAACTTTTCAAGATACCTTTTTGCAATTCTCTAAAAGCGTTCATGATTTATTTTATGTTAAAGACCAGGAATCTGTAAAAACATAGCTATTGTTAGTAAAGATTTTGAAAATTTATCTTTTCTTAAGTTAATTTAAATAAGGTGACCTATCCCTTGTTGACCAATGGATTTTACACTGCCTCTTGTGAACAGAGCCAATGAGGTGAAAGTACACATTTCTTCCCCTTTTATTTGTATTCCTAAATGACTTATGAGTAGGTAAATATATCCTAGGGAAGATAACAACATTATCATCAAAGCATATATTACTTCTCAATGATCTTTTCCACACTTTCTAGGGTTTTTCTTTAAAAGTAGGATTACCATTAAAACATAATTAAAAAGTGCTATTCAATAGATCTTCCACTTTTTTTTTTTACTATGGATTAGTAACAAGGAATCAATTTATATCAGAATGCTTTCCATTTTCCAACTCTATTTAAATTGGTATTAAATTCATTTTAAAACTTTTAAAGGTAGTAGACTAAGAGTTCTTTCAATCAACATTTTGTGACATAAATTAAGGTATATCTGCCTACCCTCAGAACAATGCAATGCTAGCTGGGAGCCAGTTCACTGGACACATTTAATTTACACTTGGCCTACTTCTCCTCACAAACCACCCTTAATTAAAGTCAGGTACAATTATATAAAGTTTGAATTACTTTTTTCTTGCATGCACCAGTTCATCATTTCAGATATACTTAAGCTTTCCATTTGTCTTCTATTATTTTTCTAAAATGTTAGTTCTTTGAAGAAAATGATGTAGTAGCTCACCAAGTTAAATTGAATAATCCTTTTCATTCAGAGGACTATGTAAATGTAATCCATATGACTTTATTATTTATTTCCCATCTTAACTGGATGGTGTTGATTTGTCTTTACTTAAATTCTAACACTACCTAAAACTCTTCTCAAAGTTATAAAAGAGTTCTAAATATAGGACTCTTTCTGACTAAATTTACAAAAACAATGACTTTGAATGATAGTTGGTAAAACAATTAGCATTTTTTCTGGTTTCTTTTAAGTGGATGCATAACATAATTTTATTTTTCAAGATATTAATACTTTTACAACTTTCTTGTTTACCTTATCTCTATACAGTGTCATTTGAGTTGGGTAGCAGCTACTCAGAAACTATCATATAACCTTAAATAGAGTATACTGATTTGTGGCACAAACTCATCAACTAGCATGTTTTAAAATGACCAGCTGTTAAAACATTAGTTGTTTAGTTGCTAAGTCATGGCCAACTCTTTTGCAACATCATGGACTGTAGCCTGCCAATCTCCTCTGTCCATGGGATTTCCCAAGCAAGAATACTGGAGTGGGTTGCCATTTCCTTCCCCAAAACATTAATAGAAAATTCTTTAACACATTCACTTAAAGTTTAAGTGTTCAGACTCCAACATCAAAAACCCCAAACTTCCTTCAATGGGGTAGATATAAATATATTTTGTTAAAAAGCAATCATAGAACTGACTTCATTTTTTTTTTTATTGAAGTATAGTTGCTTTACAATGTTATGTTAGTTTCTGCTGTACAGTGAAATAGAATCAGAAGAAAAAAAGCAAAACAATCATGAAACTGATCAGAAATTCCAACTGTGATCAACATGAAAATATAAAGACTGAATCTGAAAGAACTGAAACCAGTAAAAACAGATATCAGGCAATGAAAAAGAGTGATGGAGATAGGAAACAAAAGACATAAGCCTTACTACTGCTCAAACTACTGTCTTCACAACATTTCTAGGCTGTGACCCAGAAAGGGGAAGCCAGACAGAGTCTGGAAGAGTCTATAATTAGAAAATGGAGCTGAGAGTTCATGGAGACCAAAGCAGCTAGAATTCACAGCACAGAGAACCAGAGATAAGACAGCTACGAAGAAAAAGAACTCCAGAGTTCTGAAGATTCCTCTCAACTATTCAAAGTACTGAGGAGTGCATGTAGGCTAAGAAACTACCTGAATCTAGAGAATAAATCATCTGAAAACAACAAACAGACAAAGCCTTAATAAAATGACTGTTCCCACAAGTCAAGTTGGGATACTTGGTAATTCATAGGATATTTGATAGATTTACTAGAAGGATATTACCTCATTAAAGCAAATAATTAGCCCTAGATGAAACAGTGTTTGGCCTCACATAACAAATCTTAAAACTAAACCAGAAAAATCAAAGTGTTCTCAAGTAACTTAACCTCATTTTTGAACAAAGCTCAAAGAATATTCATGTTAGTAATAATAGAAAAATATTTAGTATAGGTAATATTACAAGGTCTAGTATGCAATAAGAAATTACTGCATATACAAAAGCATGGGAAAAGTGAGAAAAAAATCTAATAAATTCAACCCAGAACTGACATGGATATTAGAATTACTGACAAGAACACTAACAGAATTATCAAAACTTTATTCCATATGATAAAAATATACATAAAGATTTACCTTTTCAAACAGAGACACAAAAGATATAAAAAATACAAATTAAATTCTAGAGATAAAAACTTTAATATATGACGTGTAAAAAATGCACAGGATGAGAGTAACAGCAGACTAAACTTTGCAAAGAAAAATTCAAAGAAATAGCAATATGACTTATTGAAAATGAAAAACAAATGATAAAAGACTCAAAAACAAATAAGAGAATTAGTGACCTGTGGTACAAGTTCAAGTGACCTAATATCTCTGTAATTCAATTGTTCAATCATTAACAGAGAGAAAGGGTAAGAAGCTATTTGAGAAAATACTAGAGAAAAACTTCCCAAAATGTATTAAATGTATAAACCTACACATCCAGAACATCTATAGTGTCCAAGTACATAAGAGACAAAGGAAAACTACAGATAGTCACATCCTAATCAAACTTTAGAAGAGCACCACTGTGGAAATAAATTAGGGATCAACAGAAGGCAGAGCACCAAAGAATTGATGCTTTCAAACTGTAGTGCTGGAGAAGACTCTTGAGAGTGATTTGGACAGCAAAGAGATCAAACCAGTCAATCTTAAAGAAAATCAACCCTGAATATTCATTGGAAGGACATATGCTGAAGCTGAAGCTCCAATACTTTGGCCAATTGATGCAAATAGCTGACTCATTGGAAAAGACCCTGATGCTGGGAAAGATTGAGGGCAGGAGAAGAGGGCGAAAGAAGATGAGATGATTGGATGGCATGGCCTATTCAATGGACATGAACCTAGGGGAATTCTGTGAGATGGTGAGGGACAGGGAAGCCTGGCTTGCTGCAGTCCATGGGGTCGCAAAGAGTTGGACACAATTTGGCAAATGAATAACAACAAAAATATCTCTTTAAAATAATGCATCCAATCAACCACAAGTCAAGAAGAAATCAAAAGGAAAATTATAAATATTTGAAGTGAATGAAAATGAAAACATATAAAATCTGTGAGATGAAGCTAAAGCAGCACTAGGTTAAGAAATTTATACAATGAAGTATCTTTATTAGAATAAATGAAAAAGTTCAAATAAATCTCAGTTCTGTCCTATAAAACTAAAAAGGCACAGTAAGCCCAACCTAAAGTAAGCAGAAAAAAAGATATAATAAAGTGAAAAGTGAAGTCACCCAGTAATGTCTGACTCTTTGTGATCCCATGGACTATAGCCTACCAGCCTCCTCTGTCCATGGGGTTTTCCAGGCAAGAATATTGGAGTGGGTTGCCATTTCCTTCTCCAGGGGATCTTCCCGACCTAGAGATCAAACCTAGGTCTCCCTCATTGTAGGCAGCTGCTTTACTCTCTGAACCACCTGGGAAGTCCTATGATATAATAAAGATTAAAGCAAAAAAAAAAAATTCAATGAAATGGCAAATAGAAAAATAATAGAGAAAAATCAATAAAATCAAGAAAAACTTCAAGATAATGGATTTAATCAAGTACCTAGCAATAATGATCATTAAAAAAGGCCACAGATTTCCAATATTATTAATGAGAGATGTGCATCACTACATATTCTCTGGATATTCAGTTCAGTTCAGTTCAGTCACTCAGTGGTGTCCGACTCTTTGCAACTCCATGAATCACAGCATGCCAGGCCTCCCTGTCCATCACCAACTCCCGGAGTTCACTCAAACTCATGTCCATCGAGATGGTGATGCCATTCTCTGGATATTAAACAGACTATAAAGGGATACAATGAATAATTTTGTGTTAATAAATTTGACAATTTTGATAAAATGGACCAATTCTTTTTTTTTAAATTTATTTTAAAAATTCATTTATTTTAATTGGAGGCTAATTATTTTACATTATTGTATTGGTTTTGCCATACATCAACATGAATCTGTACACAAACTACCAATGATCTATAATAAGACCTGAATATCCCTAAATCTATTAGAGAAATTAAATTTGTAGTTAAAAATATTCTTACAGAGAAAATGACAATTCCTAATGACTTCATTGGTGATTGTTTTCAGAAAACCAAAGGGAATATTTTCCAACTCATACTATAAGCCAACATTGACCTAAAAGCAAAACAAAACATTATATGAAAGTAAAAGAGAAAAATAACCCTTCCGAATAAAGATGCACTGTTATTTATAAAATTTTAGCAAACAAAACCCAAAACATAAAAAGGAATAATACATTTTGATGAAGTGAGATGTAAACCAGAATGCAAGGTTTGTTTAACATCTGAAAAATCAATAAATATAAAACATCATGTTAGAAAACTAAAAAAGAAAAATATCATATGATCATCAGTTCAGTTCAGCTCAGTTCAGTCACTCAGTCGTGTCTGACTCTTTGCAACCCCATAAATCACAGCACGCCAGGCCTACCTGTCCATCACCAACTCCCGGAGTTCACTCAAACTCACGTCCATCGAGTCAGTGATGCCATCCAGCCATCTCATTCTCTGTCGTCCCCGTCTCCTCCCACCCGTAATCCCTCTCAGCATCAGACTCTTTTCCAATGAGTCAACTCATCTCATGAGGTGGTCAAAGTATTGCAGTTTCAGCTTTAGCATAAGTCCTTCCAATGAATACCCAGGATTGATCTCCTTTAGGATGGACTGGTTGGATCTCCTTGCAGTCCAAGGGACTCTCAAGAGTCTTCTCCAGCACCACAGTTCAAAAGCATCAATTCTTCAGTGATCAGCTTTCTTCACAGTCCAACTCTCACATCCATACATGACCACGGGAAAAACCATAGCCTTGACTAGACGGACCTTGGTTGGCAAAGTAATGTCTCTGCTTTTTAATATGCTGTCTAGGTTGGTCATAACTTTCCTTCCAAGAAATAAGTGTCTTTTAATTTCATGGCTGCAATCAGCATCCGCAGTGATTTTGGAGCCCCCAAAAATAAAAAGTCTGACACTGTTTCCACTATTTCCCCATCTATTTCCCATGAAGTGATGGGACCAGATGCCATGATCTTCGTTTTCTGAATGTTGAGCTTCAAGCCAAACTTTTCACTCTCCTCTTTCACTTTCATCAAGAGCCCTTTGAGTTCCTCTTCACTTTCTGCCATAAGGGTGGTGTCATCTGCATATCTGAGGTAATTGATATTTCTCGCAGCAATCTTGATTCCAACCTGTGCTTCTTCCAGCCCAGCGTTCCTCATGATGTACTCTGCATATAAGTTAAATAAGCAGGGTGATAATATACAACCTTGACGTACTCCTTTTCCTATTTGGAACCAGTCTGTTGTTCCATGTCCAGTTCTAACTGTTGCTTCCTGACCTGCATACAGGTTTCTCAAGAGGCAAGTCAGGTGGTCTGGGATTCCCATCTCTTTCAGAATGTTCCACAGTTTATTGTGATCCACACAGTCAAAGGCTTTGGCATAGTCAATGAAGCAGAAATAGATGTTTTTCTGGAACTCTCCTGCTTTCTCCATGATCCAGTGGATGTTGGCAATTTGATCTCTGGTTCCCCTGCCTTTTCTAAAACCTGCTTGAACATCTGGAAGTTCATGGTTCACATATTGCTGAAGCCTGGCTTGGAGAATTTTGAGCATGACTTTACTAGCGTGTGAGATGAGTGCAATTGTGCGGTAGTTTGAGCATTCTTTGGCATTGTCTTTCTTTGGGATTGGAATGAAGACTAACCTTTTCCAGTCCTGTGGCCATTGCTGAGTTTTCCAAATTTCCTGGCATATTGAGTGCAGCACTTTCACAGCATCATATTTCAGGATTTGAAATAGAATCCAAATTGGATTCTAATCAATTGGAATTCCATCGCTTCCACTAGCTTTGTTAGTAGTGATGCTCTCTAAGGCCCACTTGACTTCACATTCCAAGATGTCTGGTTCCAGGTGAGTGATCACGCCATCGCGATTATCTTCATCGTAAAGATCTTTTTTGTACAGTATCATAGATCATAATCCCTATTAATACAGAAAAACTTATTCAACATAATTCAACCATCATTCGACATTTTTAAAAATCCTTCAACAAACTAGGAATAGAAGGGAATGCAAACTAGTACAACCACTATGGAAAACAGTGTGGAGATTCCTTAAGAAACTGGAAATAGAACTGTCATACGACTCAGCAATCGCACTCCTGGGCATACACACCGAGGAAACCAGAATTGAAAGAGACACATGTACTCCAATGTTCATCGCAGCACTGTTTATAATAGCCAGGACATGGAAGGAACCTAGATGTCCATCTGCAGACGAATGGATAAGAAAGCTTTGGTACATATACACAATGGAGTATTACTCAGCAATTAAAAAGAATACATTTGAATCCGTTCTAATGAGGTGGATGAAACTGGAGCCTATTATACAGAGTGAAGTAAGCTAGAAAGAAAAACACCAATATAGCATACTGACGCATATATATGGAAATTAGAAAGATGGTAACGATAACCCTGCATACTAGACAGCAAAAGAGACACATATGTATAGAACAATCTTTTGGACTCTGTGGGAGAGGGCGAGGGTGGGATGATTTGGGAGAATGGCATTGAAACATGTATATCATATGTGAAATTAATCGCCAGTCCAGGTTCAATGCATGATACAGGATGCTCGGGGCTGGTGTACAGGGATGAACCAGAGGGATGGGATGGGGAGGGAGGTGGAAGGGGTGTTCAAGATGGGGAACACATGTACACCCGGGGCAGATTCATGTCAATATATGGCAAAACCAATACAATAATGTAAAAAAAAATAAGAAGAAGAATAAAAAATCAAAAAAAAGAGAAGGGAATTTCTTCAACACTGATAAACAGCATCTACAAATAATCCTACATGTAGCATCATTCTTATTGGTGAAAAACTAAATGCCTTCTCCTCTCTCAAGAAAAAGAAAGAAATTGTATTCAGGTTTGAAAGAGGTAAAATTTCCTTTATTCACAGATGACAGTATCATCCATGTAAAAAAAGTTCTATAGAATTTAGAAAAAAGGGAACTAATAATTGAGTTTATCAAGGTTGGAAGATACAAAATAAACATGGAAAATATAATGTATTTATATAAGCAGTGAACAATCAAAACTTGAAATTGGAAGAGATATAAGAAAATTACTTCTTTTGCCCTCAGAAAATTTAGGTCTTCTTTCTGGAGCATACATTTTATTCAAAATAATAACATCGCTATTTTAATAATTTAACTAAAGGGACATATTTTGGAAAAAAATTTTAAATTGAAAAGCAATACTGTAGTAACAAAAATGTGAAATAATTAGGGATGAACCTAACAAAAGATGTGCCTGGGTTATACACTGAAAGCAAAAACACACTGCTGTGAGAAACTGAAGATCAAAATAAACAGAATGGTAAACTATATTGATGAATTATAAAACCCAATATTGCTAAGATATCAATTTTCTACAAATCAACATGTAGATTTGATGTCATTTCAATTTAAATCCCCAGACACTTAGTTCTAGAAATTGACAAACTAATTTTAAAATGGCACAGAAGTAACAAACACTTATAATAAGCAAAACAACTTTGATAATTAAAACCTAGAGGACTAATACTATCTAATTTCAAGACTTACTTTAAAGCTGTAATAATCAGAACAGTGTGATTTGGTATACAGATAGAGAAATAGATGAATAGAACAGAATGGAATAGATTAGAATAGAATAGAGTGCTACAATAGAACCACAAATATTAAAAAAAAAAAGAAAAGACAGCTAATCTTGAATAAACATTCAAAGATAAGTGAAAGTGAGTTGCTCAGTTGTGTCAGACTCTTTGTGACCCCGTGGACTATAGAACACCAGGCTCCTCTGTCCATAGGATTCTCCAGCAAGAACACTGGAGTGCATTGCCTCTTCCTCCTCCAGGGGATCTTTCTGTCCCAGGCATCATCAAACCCTGATCTTTCCCATTGCAGGCAGATTCTTTACCATATGAGCCATCAGGAAAGTTGTTAAATATAATGATTTCTACAAGTGATGCTAGAACAATTGGATATTCATATGCAAAAAAAATGAACATTGATCCATATCTTGCACTATATACAGAAGTTAGCTTAAAATGAATCATAGGCCTAAAAGTAATACATTAAACCATAAACCTCTAGAATGAAATATAACATAAAAAATATTTTTTTCTTTGATTGGCAGAGACTTCTTAGATAAATTAACAGCATTATCCAGAAAAGAAACACTGATAAGTTGGACCTCCTCAAAATTAAAAACTTCTATTCCTTGAGAGACACTGAAATGAAAATATAAAAACAAATCACAGATCAAGAGAAAAATATTTAAAAATCATAAATCTAATAAGGGACTTGGCTTCCCTGGTAGTTCAGCTCATAAAGAATCTGCCTGCAAGGCAGGAGACTTCAGTTGCATTTCTGGGTCTGGAAGATCCCCTGGAGAAGGGATAGGCTACCCACTCCAATATTCTTGGGCTTCCCTGGTGGCTCAGATGGTAAAGAATCTGTCTGCAAAGCGGGAGGCCTGGGTTCAACCCCTGAATTGGGACGATCACCTGGAGGAGGGCATGGCAACCCACTCTAGTATTGTTGCCTGGAGAATCCCCACCGACAGAGGAAAATGGTGGAAGCTACAGACCATGGGGTCACAAAGAGTCGGACATAACTGAGCAACTAAGCACAAACCCAATAATGGAATTGTATTTACAATATATAAATATCTTTCAAAATGTAACAAGGAAATAAACAATCCAACTTTTTAAAATGGGGTAAAAATTTGAACAGAGATTTTTACCAAAGATAATATATCAACAGCAGATAAATATATGAAAATATGATCAACATGACTAATCGTTATGAAAATATAAACTCAAATGACACTGAGATGCTACTACATATCTATTTAGATACAGCAGAAGTAAGAAATTGATTTAAGGGACTAGATCTGATAGACAGAGTGCCTGATGAACTATGGACAGAGGTTTGTGACATTGTACAGGAGACAGGACACAAGACCATCCCCCAAAAAGATATGCAAAAAAGCAAAATGGCTGTCTTAGTGGGCCTTACAAATAGCTGTGTAAAGAAGAGAAGACAAAAGTAAAGGAGAAAAGGAAAGATATACCCATCTGAGTGCAGAGTTCCAAAGAATAGCAAGGAGAGATAAGAAAGCCTTCCTCAGTGATCAATGCAAAGAAATAGAGGAAAACAAGAGAATGGGAAAGACTAGAGATCTCTTCAAGAAAATTAGAGATACCAAGGGAACATTTCATGCAAAGATGGGATCAATAAAGGACAGAAATGGTAGGGACCTAACAGAAGCAGAAGATATTAAGAAGAGGTGGCAAGAATACACAGAAGAACTGTACAAAAAAGATCTTCATGACCCAGATAATCACGATGGTGTGATCACTCACTTAGAGCCAGACATCCTGGAATGTGAAGTCAAGTGGGCCTTAGGAAGCATCACTATGAACAAAGCTAGTGGAGGTGATAGAATTCCAGTTGAGTTATTTCAAATCCTAAATGATGATGCTGTGAAAGTGCTGCACTCAATATGCCAGCAAATTTGGAAAACTCAGCAGTGGGCACAGGACTGGAAAAGGTAGTTTTCATTCCAAACCCTAAGAAAGGCAATGGCAGAGGATGCTCAAACCACTGCACAATTGCACTCATCTCACATGCTAGCAAAGTAATGCTCAAAATTCTCTAAGCCAGGCTTCAACAGTACATGAACTGTGAACTCCCATATGTTCAGGTGGGTTTTAGAAAAGGCAGAGGAACCAGAGATCAAATTGCCAATATCCATTCAGTTCACTTCAGTTCAGTTGCTCAGTCGTGTCCAACTCTTTGCGACCCCATGAATCACAGCAGGCCCGGCCTCCGTGTCTATCACCAACTCACTCAAACTCATGTCCATCAAGTCGGTGATGCCATCCAGCCATCTCATTATCTGTCTCCCCTTCTCCTCCTACCCCCAATCCCTCCCAGCATCAGAGTCTTTTCCAGTGAGTCAACTCTTTGCATGAGGTGGCCAAAGTATTGGAGTTTCAGATTTAGCATCAGTCCTTCCAATGAACACCCAGGACCGATCTCCTTTAGAATGGACTGGTTGGATCTCCTTGCAGTCCAAGGGACTCTCAAGAGTCTTCTCCAGCACCACAGTTCAAAAGCATCAATTCTTCAGTGATCAGCTTTCTTCACAGTCCAACTCTCACATCCATACATGACCACGGGAAAAACCATAGTCTTGACTAGACGGACCTTGGTTGGCAAAGTAATGTCTCTGCTTTTTAATACGCTGTCTAGGTTGGTCATAACTTTCCTTCCAAGGAGTAAGCATCCATTGGATCATCGGAGAAGCAAGAGAGTTCCAGAAAAAATTATCTATTTCTGCTTTATTGACTATGCCAAAGCTTTTGATTGTGTGGATCACAATACACTGTGGAAAATTTAGCAAGAGATGGGAATACCAGACCACCTGACCTGCCTCTTGAGAAATCTGAATGCAGGTCAGGAAGCAACAGTCAGAACTGGACTTGGAACAACAGACTGGTTCCCAATAGGAAAAGGAGTATGTCAAGGCTGTATATTGTCACCTTGCTTGTTTAACTTATATGCAGAGTACATCATGAGAAACACTGGGCTGGATGAAGCACAAGCTGGAATCAAGATTATTGGGAGAAATATCAATAACCTCAGATATGCAGATGAAATCACCCTATGACTGAAAGTGAAGAACTAAAGAGCCTCTTGATGAAAGTGAAAGAGGAAAGTGAAAAAGTTGGCTTAAAGCTCAACATTCAGAAAATGAAGATCATGGCCTCTGGTCCCATCACTTCATAGGAAATAGATGGGGAAACATTGGCTGACTTTATTTTGGGGGGCTCAAAAATCACTGCAGTTGGTGACTGCAGCCATGAAATTAAAAGATGTTTCTTCCTTGGAAAGAAAGTTATGACCAACCTAGACAGCATATTAAAAAGCAGAGATGTTACTTTGCCGACAAATGTCCATCTTGTCAAGGCTATGGTTTTCCCAGTAGTCATGTATGGATGTGCGAGTTAGACTATAAAGAAAGCTGATCACCAAAGAATTGATGCTTTTGAACTGTGGTGTTGGAGAAGACTCTTGGGAGTCCCTTGGACTGCAAGGAGATCCAACCAGTCTATCCTTAAGGAGATCAGTGCTGAGGTTCATTGGAAGGACTGATGTTGAAGCTGAAACTCCAATACTTTGGCCACCTAATGCAAAGAGCTGACTCATTGGAAAAGACCCTGATGCTGGGAAAGATTGAAGGCAGGTGGAGAGGCGGACAACAGTGGATGAGATGGTGGGATGGCATCCCCGACTCAATGGACACAAGTTTGGGTAAACTCTGGGATTTGGTGATGGACAGGGAGGCCTGGCATGCTGTTTGTTGTCCATTGTGTTAGAAAGAGTCAGACACGACTGATCAAGTGAACTGAAAAAAACTGAAAATTAGATATATGACACCAAGTATGATAAGTACGCTGCTGGTAAAATGTAAAATGGCACAATCTCTTTGAAAAACAACTTGGTTGTTTATTTATTTTTAATTTATTTATTTTAATTGGAGGCTAATTACTTGACAATATTGTATTGGTTTTGCCATACATTGACATGTTTATTAAGAACTTAAAAATATACCTATACTGTGATCCAGCTATTTCACTAATTGGTATTTACCTAAAAGAAATGAAAACCCATGTCCACAGAAAAAGTTTGAACATGAACATTCATGATGCATTTTTTTTTTTTGATAGTCCACAACTAGTAACCACCCAAGTGGCCATCAGTAAGTAAATGTATAAACAAACTGGTGTGGGCATACACTGGATTACTTACAGCAATAAAAATGAACTAAAAATTGATGCACATACATGATGGATGAAAAATAATTATGCTGAGTAAAAGGACCTATGCTCACTGTCCAGTTCCTTTTGAGTGAAAGCTAGAAAATGAAAACTGATCTATGGTGATAGAAAGCAAGAAAGAAGATGTCTGGGGATAGAGGAGAAGAGGCAGGATTATAAAGGAGCTAAAGGAAGCACATATATTGAAACTGTATCTTTTTGATGCATGCCTTTTACGGTGTTCCAATTTTACATTAATAAATTGTTCTAACATTTAAAAAAATAAACAGAAAAAGTCAAGTAGAGACAGGAAATGATCAGGTCTGCTTAGCATGAAAGTGAAAGAGAAAGTGAAATGGGCTTGTGTCCATCTCTTTGCAACCCTATGGACTATACAGTCCATGGAACTCTCTAGGCCAGAATACTGGAGTAGGTAGCTGTTCCCTTCTCCAGGGGATCTTCCCAACCCAGGGATCGAACCCAGGTCTCCTGCATTGCAGGCAGATTCTTTACTGTTTAAGCCACCAGAGAAGCCCAATGAGAGATGTGGAAAACACTGTGTATTATTTAGGCAAGTATTAAAGTTTGTTTACAGAGCTCTGAAGTGATCTAAGGAGTCTCTGCAAATGATGAGAACTGGGGGAGCTGAAGAGGTGATGGCAAGAATACTGGAGTCATTTACTATTTCCTTCTCCAGGGGATCTTCCTCACCCAGGAATAGAACCCCTATCTCTTATGTCTCCTGCATTTTCAGAAGGGTTCTTTACCACTAGTGCCAACACAGTTCAGTTCAGTCGCTCAGTCGTGTCCAACTCTTTGCAACCCCATGAATCACAGCAAGCCAGGCCTCCCTGTCCATCACCAACTCCCAGAGTTCACTCAAACTCATGTCCATCAAGTCAGAGATGCCATCCAGCCATCTCATTCTCTGTCATCCCCATCTCCTCCTGCACCCAATCTTTCCCAGCATCAGAGTCTTCTCCAGTAAGTCAACTCTTCGCATGAGGTGGCCAAAGTATTGGAGTTTCAGATTTAGCATCAGTCCTTCCAAAAAATACCCAGGATTGATCTCCTTTAGAATGGACTGGTTGGATCTCCTTGCAGTCCAAGGGACTCTCAAGAGTCTTCTCCAGCACCACAGTTCAAAAGCATCAATTCTTCGGTGATCAGCTTTCTTCACAGTCCAACTCTCACATCCATACATGACCATGGGAAAAACCATAGCCTTGACTAGACGGACCTTTGTTGGCAAAGTAATGTCTCTGCTTTATAGTATGCTGTCTAGGTTGGTCATAACTTTCCTTCCAAGGAGTCAGCATCTTTTAATTTCATGGCTGCAATCAGCATCTGCAGTGATTTTGGAGCCCAAAAAAATAAAGTCTGACACTGTTTCCACTGTTTCCCCATCTATATGCCATGAAGTGATGGGACCAGATGCCATGATCTTAGTTTTATGAATATTGAGCTTTAAGCCAACTTTTCACTTTCCTCTTTCACTTTCATCAAGAGGCTTTTTAGTTCCTCTTCACTTTCTGCCGTAAGGGTGGTGTCATCTGCATATCTGAGGTTATTGATGTTTCTCCTGGCAATCTTGATTCCAGCTTGTGCTTCTTCCAGCCCAGCATTTCTCATGATGTACTCTGCATATAAGTTAAATAAGCAGAGTGACAATATACAGCCTTGACGTACTCCTTTTCCTTTTTGGAACCAGTCTGTTGTTCCATGTCCAGTTCTAACTGTTGCTTCCTGACCTGCATACAGGTTTCTCAAGAGACAGTCAGGTGGTCTTGTATTCACATTTCTTTCAGAATTTTCCACAGTTTATTGTGATCCACACAGTCACAAGTCAGCCATAATTACCCTTATCCCCTCCTTCCTGAGCCTCCCTCCCCTCCCCTGATCCTGCTCGTCTAGGTCATCACAGAGTGCTAGTCTGGGTACCCTGTATTATACAGTAACTTCTCACCACCTATTTTACACATGATAGTGTATATATGTCAATGATACTTTATTCATCCCACACTCTCATTCTCCCTCTGTGTCCACAAGTCCGTTTTCTAGATCTTGTCTCCATTGCTTTACCCAGCCTTTTTCAGTTATGTGTATGAATAAACTTGATCATTCAGGAAGTTGTTTCAGGTTGGATTTACTGTCAATAGAAAGAAAAGAAATTTTAACTGATATAGTGTCTTTTTTTATCTTATTCTCTGGGGTGAATTCTCAATCATTCAAAATTACAGCAATTACATGGAAAATTGAGATTGGACAAAACCATTAAAACCCCACTTGGTCTCCCAAGGCCTTGCCTTCATCTATGCTTCACTCTCAGAAACCACAGGGAAACAAAGGGACTGTACTTCCTCTGCATCCCATGAGCTGGTGGTATCTATCGATGATAAAGCATCACTGCTTTTTTCTTAACTAGGTTTAATTAGGGCTGACAGGTTTAGCAAATAAAAATACAAAGATTGTATGGGATGTGTTTGTACTAAAATATTATTTGTTGTTTATCTGCAATTCAAACTTAACTGGGTGCTGTGTATTTTATCTGGCACCTCTAAGTGAGATAAATAATCTCAGATTTCTATCTCTGACATCCTATATCCTGGAACCACTTCTGTTAACAAACAGAAATCATTTTAGGCATTTCAAGCAGAATGAGATTAAACAGAGAATTCTATACTTAAAACTACACTAGAAGGAAGGAAAATAAAGGTCATGGAAGTTTCCTTCTACATCTCATGTGCACTACTAGTGCACTACTCAGAAACTGCCAGAAAACAGTTCCACTGGTCATAGCTATCTAAAGGCTAGGCAAACCACATGTCTGATAAGGGATTAATGTCCAAATAAACAAAGAACATATATGACTCAGTAGCCAAAAAATAAATGAGTAAAGGATGCTGAATAGATGGGTTTTTTTCAAAGAAGAGAAACAAATGGTCTAAAGGTACATGAAAAGTGCTTCCTATCACTAACCATTGGGGAAATACAAGTCAAAGCCACATGAACAATCACCTCACACCATTAGGATGTCTATTATCAAGCAGATGAGATAAATGCTAGTGAGGATGTGGAGAAAAGGGAGTTCTTGTACATAGTTAGTAGAAAGGTAAACTGGTATAGTCATTATGGAAAACAATATGGAGAAAATTCCTCAAAAAATTAAAAACAGAACTACCATATGATCTAGCAATCCCACTTCTGGGTATCTACCTAAAGGAAATGGAACCAGAACCTTGAAGAAATATATGTACTCCTATGTTCCTTGGAGCACATAGCCAAGGAATGAAAACAACCTAAGTGTCTGTTGACAGATGAATGGATAAAGAAAATATGGTGAATATAAACTATGAAATATCATTTAGCCTTAAAAAAATAAGAAATTCCTGCCATTTACAACAACATGGATGAACGTGGAGGACATCATGCTATGTAAGTCAGAGAAAGAAAAAAAAAGGTACTATATGATCTCACTTCTATGTGCAATTTGCAAAATAAAAGAAGTTGAATTCATAGAAACAGAGTAGAAAAGTGGTTGGCAGGGGCTGGCAGATTGGGATAATAAGAAGTTGGTAGGAGAAAACAAGATGGCAGAGGAGTAGGTGAACATGGAATATATCTCTCGCCACAGATACATCAGGAGTACACCTTCAGACACAGAAGTGTATGCAGAACACCAGCTAAAAGCGGACAGGAGTACCTGACCAGTGGAAAGGAATATATAGAAGCATGCAAAACTTGGTAGGATGAAGGAACTAGGGGGGAAAACAGGAGTGTTAGTAGGACTGGACCTGCCCTTGGTGGGTGGGGGAACTTAAGCAGGGGTCTGATT
Organism: Moschus berezovskii; assembly: GCF_049115385.1. Taxonomy (NCBI): domain Eukaryota; kingdom Metazoa; phylum Chordata; class Mammalia; order Artiodactyla; family Moschidae; genus Moschus; species Moschus berezovskii. The sequence goes on from NC_142469.1 coordinate 54,608,303, forward strand.
CCATATCAAGGCAATTGTCTGAGTCAGAGGAGAAACATTTAAGGCTGAGAGTGAAACAGCTGATCTGGGGCAGTCTAAATGGAATGAGAACAGACCGTCCTTGCTGCAGCTATACATATCCCAGACAGGAACACTGATCTCCTGGAAGGGGCAGAGGCTGGGAGCTGGAGTTAAGGGATTGTGGAGCAATCCCAGGACAAGGGCTGCTGTTGACTGAGGAGAGACGGATTGAGGGAAAGTGAGGTAGGAGATCATGGTGGGAAATACCTGTGGAGGAAAGCCAGGCAGCCATGGAAGCAAGGCAATACTGCTGAGTCACACATAGGGGGTATAGACATCACCATAGCCTCTCTCTCCCCACATGCCAGCATCAGCAGCTGAACAATAGAGAGGCTGGCCCATCAAATACCTGATGCATTGAACTACAGGGTAAGACCCCACGCAGGATGCCCCTTTAAGTGGCTGATGCTCTGATCTATAGAGGACCCCAGTCATGTGGGCCCCTCTATGTGCCTGACCCACTGAGAAACAGAAGCACCCCAGGCAAGAGAGCCCTCTAAGTGCCTGAATGGTCAAAGCTACAGAGAAACTGGCCAAAGAGGCCTTCTGATCGCCAGCTACAAAAGGCTTGAAAAAAGACTCTGATAGGGCCATAACTCCTGTGGTGGAGGCAATCTGTGTCCCTGAACAATCGGAGCCATGAGGGTCCCCACAAGTCAAGCAGTTGCACTACCTTCACGTTCAACTCTCACTGGGGCAGAGCTGCCACAGGAGAAAAAAAAAGTCTTGCATTTATGCACACAGGGTCACTTTGGTTGTATCCAACTCTTTGCGACCCTGTAGACTGTGGCCTGCCAGGCCTCTCTGTCAGAAAGTGAGTTCTCCAGGCAAGAATACTGGAGCGTATTGGCCAATACTGGTTGCCATACCCTTCTAGAGTACTATATTTCCTACTACCCTGACTACCAACACCCCTGAGTACCTGGTGCTGCCAGAGCCCCTGTGACCCAAGCAGCTGCACCACCACCTCCACACCTAACCCTCACAGGGGCAAACCCAAGTCCTCCAGAGCATCCTCAGGAGCAAACCCCATGGATGACACACATGTAGAGGTGGAAATAAAACCACAATTGAAACCCAGGGGAAGTGTCGCTAAGAAAGAAGACCTAAAACCTTCCCACCAGCTGTACAAGCTGCAGATTAAATCCACACGATCAACTAAGCAGACTCTGTGTCTATGGAATACATAAAAAGCCATTAAGAGTGTCCACAAAAGAAAATGCACTAGCTCTGACAGCTATGGATATTGGAGCCAAGAACACACAGAAGTAGGACCAGATTAGAATCTGAGCAGCCTCCACAGCAGGTCCGGAGATCAGCACAGTGTTGGAGGGCATTCTAGGGAAAGAAGGTGGACTGTGATTCCCAGAGCAGGAAAAGACTCTGACAGCTTTGACTCAAGAGAAATATTAATTATTCTAATTTTTTGACATGTTCTGTAGATTCTTTTGGATTTTCTCCACTTTCCCCCGCCTCTGTTGTAGTTGTTAATTTTATGGGCACTAAGAAATCCAATTAAGCTTTTGAGATTTTTTTTTTCCTCAGCCACATTTTTTATTGTTGTCATAAACTTCTGCTTCTACATTGGGCTTTTGCAGTTCTGTGGAGTTTTCCTCTTTCTTTTCTCTTTTTTAAATTTTAATTTTTTAAACCTATTATTATTTTTTCTACATTTATTCCTTTGTTTGCTTTTCCTACTATTCTTTTCCCCTTGCAGTTAATCTTCAATGTATATAAATCTTCTTTTTCTACCTCTATTTATCTTTGCATATCTATTCTTTCTTTCTTTTCTTTCTCTCATCTCAAAATATTTGTTAGATTTATTTTCATTGCTTTATTCCCCAACTGGCAACTTGCTTTAGTTTTGTTTTTCCAGTTTGTGCTTTAATTAGTTTTGCTCTGGTAGATATAATTTTTGGTTTCCTTTATTCTCCAGGTCAATCTATTGTACTGTATTTTTGTTGGACTGTTTTGACTTTGCTTATGGATGTATATGTATATGTGTATATTCAGTCACATTTTCTATTGTTATAAACCTCTGCCTCTACATTGGGATTTGCAGTTCTGTGGAGTTTCCCTTTTTCCCCCTTTTTTATTTCCTCTTATGTTTTCTTCTCTTTTCTCTTTTTTATAATTTTAATTTTTTAAACCTATTGTATTTTTTCTACATTTATTCCTTTGTTTGCCTTTCCCACTGTTCTTTTCCCCTTGCAGTTAACCTTTAATGTACATAAATCTTCTTCATCTACCTCTATTTAACTTTGCATGTCTATTCTTTCTTTCTTACTTTCCTCTCAACATATTTGTTAGTTTTGTTTTCATTGCTTTATCCCCAACTTGACACCTTGTTTTAGTTTTGTTTTCCAATTTGTGCTTAAGTTAGTTTTGTTCTTAACTGGTGGATATAATTTTTTTATTTCCTTTGTTTGCCAGATCAATCTACTGTACTTTAGTTTTGTTGGACTGTTTTCACTTTGCCCATGGGTGTATGTGTATATGTGTACATTTCATTATTTTAATTATTATTTGCCTCATTTTGTAACTGCCATTTGTCTGGGATTTATCTTTGGTTTCTCATTTGTTTTAATCTCACTTAATGCCATAACAAACCTGTTGTGGAATCTTCATTCCTGACCAGAGATCAAGCCCCAAGCCTTTGAAGTGGGAACACTGACTCCAAGACCCTAGACTACCAGAGAACTAACCTTAGGGAGTATCAAACAGTGAGGACTACACAAAGGAAACCACTTGAATACAAGACCAAGAATCACCCAACCACCAGTTGCACCCTGTGCAAGACACCTCCTCTAAACAACAAACATAACAAAAACACAAACCCTATCATTAGTAGACAGGAGTACCACCTCACTCAGCCTTGCCCATCAGAGGAAAAACAAACAAACAAAAACTCAGCACAAATCTCACTCTATAGGAAGCTCACACAAACCACTGGACCAACCTTAGGAGGACAAAAACCAAAAGGAAGAAAGAATTCAACATTCTTCAAGGAAAGAATTCAACTTTCCTTGAAGCCTGGGAAAAGGAGACCTCAAACACAATAACTTTAACAAACAACAAAAAAAAAATGAAAAGGCAGAGAAATACTGCACAAATGAAGGAAAAAACTAGAAACACAGAAGTCCAAATAAATGAAAAGGAAATAGGAAAATTACCTGAAAAGGAATTCAGAATAATGATAGTAAAGATGATCAAAAACCTTGAAAACAAAATGGAGAAAATGCAAGAATCAGTTAACAAAGATGTAGAAGAGTCAAAGAATAAACATACAGAGACAAACAGCACAATTACTAAAATTAAAAATACTCTAGAAAGAATCAATAGCAGAATATCTGAAGCAGAAGAACAAATTAGTGAGCTGGAAGGTGAAATGGTGGAAATAAATTCTGAAGCGCAAAATAGAGTATAAAGAATAAAAAGAGCTGAGGACAGTCCCAGAGACCTCTGGGACCATATCAAATGCACCAACATTTGAATTAATTATAGGGGTCCCAGAAGAAGAAGAGAAAAATAAAGGGTTTGAAAAAATTTTTGAAGAGATTATAGTTGAAAATTTCCCTAACATGGAAAAGGAAATAGTCAACCAGGTCCAAGAGGCACAAAGAGTCCCAAACAGGATAAACACAAGGAGAAACATGCCAAGACACATACTAATCAAACTAACAAAGACTAAACACAGAGAAAGAATATTAAAAGCATCAAGGGAGAAGCAACAAGTAACATACAAGGGAAACCCCATGTGCTTAACAGCATATCTTTCAGCAGAAACTCTGCAGACCAGAAGAGAATGGCAGGATATCTTTAACGTAGTGAAAGGGGAAAATCTACAATCAAGATTAATGCACCCAGCAAAGATCTCATTCAAAATTGATGGAGAAATAAAGACTTTTCAGACAAGCAAAAGTTAATAGAATTCAGTACCACCAAACCAGCTTTACAACAAATGTTAAATGGACTTAAATAGTCAAGAAGTACAACCGAGGAAAAAAGATCTACAAAATCAACCCCAAACAATTAGAAAATGGCAATAGAAACATATATATCAATAATTACTTTAAATGTAAATGGATTTAATGCTCCAACCAAAAGAGACAGACTGCCTGAATGGATACAAAAACAAGACCCATATATATGCTGTCTACAAGAAACCCATGTCAGACCTCAAGACACATATAGACTGAAAGTGAGAGGATGGAAAAAATATATTCCATGCAAATGGGAAGCAAAAGAAAGCTGGAGAAGAAATCCTCATATCAGACAAAATTTACCTTAAAATAAAGAAGGTTACAAGAGATAAGGAAGGACACTACATTATGATCAAGGGATCAATCCAAGAGGAAGATATAACAATTGTAAATATCAAAGCACCCAACATAGGAGTACTTCAATACATAAGACAAACATTAATAGACATAAAAGGAGAAATTAACAGTAACACAATAATAGTAGGAGACTTTAACACCCATTCACACCAATGGACAGATCATCAAAACAGAAAATTAATAAGGAAACACAAGTCTTAAATGATATAGTAGGTGAGATGGATCCCATTGATATCTTCAGGACATTCCATCCAAATGCAGAAGAATACACCTTCTTCTCAAGTGCACATGGAACATTCTCCAGGATAGACCATATCTTGGGTCACAAATCAAACCTCAGTAAATTTAAGAAAATTGAAATCATATCAAGCATCTTTTCTGACCACAACGCTGAGACTAGATATCATTTACAAGAAAAAAACTGTAAGAAACACAAACACGTGGAGATTAAACAATGTTTCTAAATAACCAACAGGTTACTGAAGAAATCAAAAGGGATATCAAAAGATTTCTAGAAACAAAAGACAATGAAAATATGACTACTCAAAACCTATGGGATTCAGCAAAAGCAGTTCTAAGAGGGAAGTTTATAGCAATACAATCCTACCTCAATAAACAAGAAAACCATCAAATAGACAACCTAACTTTACACCTAAAGCAACTGGAAAAAGAAGAAAACAACAACAAAAAAACACCCAAAATTAGTAGAAGAAAAGAAATCATAAAGATCTGAGCAGAAATAAATGAAAAATAAATGAAAGAAACAATAGTAAAGATTCTGGTTCTTTGATAATTTAGACAAAATTTACAAACCCTTAGCCAGACTCATCAAGAAAGAAAGAGAGAAGAATCAAATCAACAAAATTAGAAATGAAAAAGAAGAGGTTACAACAGACAATGCAGAAACACAAAGGATTATAAGAGAATATTATGAACAACTATATGGCAATAAAATGGATAACCTGGAAGAAATGGACAGATTCTTAGAAAAGTTCAATCTTCCAAGACTGAACCAGGAAGAAATAGAAATTATAAGCAACCCAATTACAAGCACTGAAATTGAAGCTGTGATCAAACATCTCCCAAAAAACAAAAGCCCAGGACCAGATGGCTTCACAGGAGAATTGTATCAAACATTTAGAGAAGAGCTAATCCCCATCCTTCTAAAACTCTTTCAAAAAATTGAAGAGGAAAGAATACTTCCAAACTCATTCTACGAGGCCACCATCATCCTGATACCAAAACCAGACAAAGACAACACACAAAAAAGAAAACTATAGTCCAATATCACTGATGAACATAGATGCAAAAATCCTCAACAAAATTTTAGCAAACAAACTTCAGTAACACATCAAAAAGCTCATACACCATGATCAAGTTGAGTTTATTCCAGGGATGCAAGGATTCTTGAATATACAGAAATCAATCAATGCAATGTACCATATTAACAAATTGAAAGATAAAAACCATATGATCATCTCAATAGATGCAGAAAAAGTCTTTGACAAAATTCAGCACCCATTTATGATTAAATCTCTTCAAAAAATGGACGTAGAAGGAACCTACCTCAACATAGTAAAGGCCATATATGATAAGCCTACAGCAAACATTATTCTCAATGGTGAAAACAGAAAGCATTTACCTTAAGATCAGGAACAAGACAAGGGTGTCCACTTTCACCACTATTATTCAACATAGTTCTGAAAGTCCTAGCTACAGCAATCAGAGAAGAAAAAGAAATAAAAGGAATCCAGGTCAGAAAAGAAGAAGTAAAGCTCTCACTGTTTGCCAATGACATGATACTGTACACAGAAAACCCTAAAGATGGTATAAGAAAATTACTAGAGCTAATCAGTGAATTTAGCAAAGTTGCAGGATACAAAATCAATACAAAGAAATGACTTGCATATACTAACAATGAAAAATCAGAAAGAGAAATTAAGGAATCAACCCCATTCAGCATCGCAACAAAAAGAATTAAGTATCTAGGAATAAACTTACATAAGGAGACAAAAGAACTGTACACAGAAAATTATAAGACACTAATGAAATAAATCAAATATGACATAAACAGACGGAGAGATATTCCATGTTCCTGGGTAGGAAGAATCAATATTGTGAAAATGACTATACTACCAAATGCAATCTATAGATTCAGTATGATCCCTATCAAATTACCAAAGGCATTTTTTTCACAGAAAAATTTCACAATTCATATGGAAACACAAAAGACCCTGAAAAGCCAAAGCAGTCTTGAGAAAGAAGAATGGAGCTGGAGGAATCAACCTTTCTGACTTCATATTATACTACAAAACTACAGTCATCAAGACAGTATGATACTGGCACAAAAACAGAAATATAAACCAATGGAACAAGATAGAAAGCCCAGAAATAAACCCATGCACCTATGGGTACTTGATTTTGACAAAGGAGGCAAGAATATACAATGGGGCAAAGACAGTCTCTTCAACAAATGGTGCTGGGAAAACTGGACAGCAACATGTAAAAGAATGAAATTAGAACACTTTCTAACACCATCAGTTCAGTTCAGTCACTCAGTCATGTCCAACTCTTTGTGACCCTATGGACTGCAGCACGCCAGGCCTCCCTGTCCATCACCAACTCCTGGAGTTTAACCAAACTCAAGTCCATTGAGTCGGTGATGCCATCCAACCATCTCACCCTTTATTGTCCCCCTCTCCTCCTGCCTTCAATCTTTCCCAGAATCAGGGTCTTTTCCAATGAGTCAGTTCTTCACATCAGGTGGCCAAAGTGCTGGAGTTTCAGCTTCAATATCAGTCATTCCAATGAACACTCAGCACTAATCTCCTTTAGGAAGGACTGGATGGATCTCCTTGCAGTTCAGGGGACTCCCAAGAGTCTTCTCCAACACCACACACTTCAAAAGCATCAATTCTTCGGTGATCAGCTTTCTTCACAGTCCAACTCTCACATCCATACATGACCACGGGAAAAACCATAGCCTTGACTAGATGGACCTTTGTTGGCAAAGTAATGTCTCTGCTTTTTAATATGCTGTCTAGGTTGGTCATAACTTGCCTTCCAAGGAGTAAGCGTCTTTTAATTTCATGGCTGCAGTCACCATCTGCAGTGATTTTGGAGTCCCCCAAAATAAAGTCAGCCACTGTTTCCCCACCTATTGGCCATGAAGTGATAGAATCGGATACCATGACCTTAGTGTTCTGAATGGTGAGCTTTAAGCCAACTTTTTCACTCTCCTCTTTCACTTTCATCAAGAGGCTCTTTAGTTCTTCTTCACTGTCTGCCATAAGGGTGGTGTCATTTGCATATCTGAAGTTATTGATATTTCTCCCAATAGTCTTGATTCCAGCTTGTGCTTCATCCAGCCCAATATTTCTCATGATGTACTCTGTATATAAGTTAAACAAGCAGGGTGACACTATACAGCCTTGATGTACTCTTTTTCTTATTTGCAACCAGTCTGTTGTCCATGTCCAGTTCTGACTGTTGCTTCCTGTACTTCATACAGATATCTCAAGAGGCTGGTCAGCTGGTCTGGTATTCCCATTTCTTGTTGAATTTTCCACAGTTTATTGTGATACACACAGTCAAAGGCTTTGGCATAGTCAATAAAGCAGAAATAGGTGATTTTTTCTGGAATTCTCTTGCTTTTTCAATGATCCAGCAGATGTTGGCAATTTGATCTCTGGTTCCTCTACCTTTTCTAAAACCCGCTTGAACATCTGGAGGTTCACAGTTCATGTACTGTTGAAGCCTAGATTGGAGAATTTTGAGCATTACTTTGTTAGGGTGTGGGATGAGTGGAATTATGCTGTAGTTTGAGCATTCTTTGGCATTGCCTTTCTTTGGGATTGGAATGAAAACTGACCTTTTCCAGTCCTGTGGCCACAGATGAGTGTTCCAAATTTCCTGACATATTGAGTGCAGCACTTTCACAGCATCATTGTTTAGGATTTAAAAGAGCTCAACTGGAATTCCATCACCTCCACTAGCTTCATTCATAGCTATGCTTGCTATGGCCACTTGACTTCACATTTCAGGATGTCTGGCCATAGGTGAGTAATCTTACCATCGTGATTATCTGGGTCATGAAGATCTTTTTTGTACAGTTCTTCTGTGTATTCTTGCCACCTCTTCTTAATATCTTCTGCGTCTGTTAGGTCCATATCATTTCCTATCCTTTATTGAGCCCATAGTTGCATCAAATGTTCTCTTGGCATCTCTAATTTTCTTGAAGAGATCTCTAGTCTTTCCCATTCCACTGTTTTCCTCTATTTCTTTGCACTGATTGCTGAAGAAGGCTTTCTTTTCTCTCCTTGCTATTCTTTGGAACTCTGCATTCAAATGGGTATATCTTTCCTTTTCTCCTTTGATTTTAGCTTCTCTTCTTTTCACAGCTATTTGTAAGGCCTCTTCAGAGAACCATTTTGCTTTTTTGCATTTCTTTTTCTTGGGGATGGTCTTGATCCCTGTCTCCTGTACAATGTCATGAACCTCTGTCCATAGTTCATCAGGCACTCTATCAGATCTAGTCCCTTAAATCTATTTCTCACTTCCACTGTATAATCATAGGGGATTTGATTTAGGTCATACCTGAATGGTCGATTGGTTTTCCCTACTTTCTTCAATTTAAGTCTGAATTAGGCAATAAAGAGTTCACAATCTGAGCCACAGTCTGCTCCTGGTCTTGTTTTTGCTGACTGTGTAGAGCTTCTCCATCTTTGGCTGCAAATAATATAATCAATCTGATTTCAGTGTTGGCCATCTGGTGATGTCCATGTGTAGAGTCTTCTCTTGTGTTCTTAGAAGAGGGTGTTTGCTATGACCAGTGCACTCACTTGGCAAAATTCTTTTAGCCTTTGCCCTGCCTCATTCTTTACTCCAAGGACAAATTTGCCTGTTACTCCAGGTGTTTCTTGACTTCCTACTTTTACATTCCAGTCCCCTATAAGAAAAAGGACTTCTTTTGGGGTGTTAGTTCTAAAAGGTCTTGTAGGTCTTCATAGAACCGTTCAACTTCAGCTTCTTCAGCATCACTGGTCGGGGCACAGACTTGGAGTACCGTGATATTAAATGATTTGCCTTGGAAATGAACAGAGATCATTCTGTCATTTTTGATATTGCATCCAAGTACTGCATTTAGCACTCTTTTTTTTTTTTTTTCATTATGATGGTGACTCCATTTCTTCAAAGGGATTCTTGCCCACACTAGTAGATATAATGGTCATCTGAGTTAAATTCACCCATTCCAGTCCATTTTAGTTCACTGATTCATAAAATGTCAATGTTCACTTTTGCCATCTCCTGTTTGACCACTTCCAATTTGCCTTGATTCATGGACCTAACATTCCAGGTTCCTAAGCAATATTGCTCTTTACAGCATTGGACCTTCCTTCTATCGTCACATCCACAACTGGGTGTTGCTTTTGCTTTGGCTCCATCTCTTCAATCTTTCTAGAGTTATTTCTCCACTGATCTCCAGTAGCATATTGGGCACCTACTGACCTGGGGAGCTAATCTTTCAGTGTGTTATCTTTTTGCCTTTTCATACTGTTCATGGGGTTCTCAAGGCAAGAATACTGAAGTGGTTTGCCATTCCCTTATCCAGTGACCACATTCTGTCAGAACTCTCCACAATGACCCTTCCATCTTGGTCAGCCCTACGTGGCATAGCTTAGTTTCATTGAGTTAGATGAGGCTGTGGTCCATGTGATTAGATTGGTTAGTTTTCCATGATTGTGGTTTCAGTCTATCTGCCCTTTGGTGCCCTCTCTCAGCACCTACTGTCTTACTGGGGTTTCTCTTACCTTGGACGTGGGATATCTCTTCAAGGCTGCTCCAGCAACGCCCAGCCACTGCTCCTTACCTTGGATGTGGGGTATCTCTGTTCGGCTGCTTGCCACTCCAGTGCTGCGCAGCCATACAATGATAAGCACCATACATAATGATAAACTCAAAATGGATTAAAGACCTAAATATAAGACCAGAAACTATAAAACTCTTAGAGGAAAACATAGGCAGAACACACGATGACATGAATCAAAGCAAGATCCTCTATGACCCACCTCCTAAAGAAACAGAAATAAAAACAAAAGGAAACAAGTGGGACCTGGTTAAACTTAAAAGCTTTTGCACAGCAAAGAAAACTATAAGCAAGGTGAAAAGGAAACCCTCAGCATGGGAGAAAATAATAACAAGTGAAACAACAGACAAAGGATTAATTTCCGAAATATACAAGCAGCTCATACAAACCAATACCAGAAAAACATACAACCCAATTCAAAAAGTGGGAAAAAGACATAAACAGACATTTCTTCAAAGAAGACATACAGATTGCTAACAAACACATGAAAAGATGCTCAACATCACTCACTCTTAAAGAAATGCAAATCAAAACTACAATGAGATATCATCTCACACTTGTCAGAATGGCCATCGTCCAAAAGTCTACAGACAATAAATGCTGGAGAGGGTGTGGAGAAAAGGGAACACTCTTGCACTGTTGATGGGAATGTAAATTCATACAGTTACGATGGAAGATGGTATGGAGATTCCTTAAAAAACTAAGAATAAAGCCACCATATGACCCAGCAATCCCACTTTTAGGCACTTACCCTGAGGAAACCAAAACTGAAAGAGACACATGTATCCCATTGCTCATTGCAGCACTATTTACAATAGCTAGAATATGGAAACAACCTAGATGTCCATAAAGAGATGAATGGATAAAGAAGCTGTGGTACATACACACAATGGGGTATTACTCAGCCATATAAAGGAACACATTTGAGTCATTTCTGATGAGATGGATGAACCTAGAACCTATTATACAGAGTGAAGTGAGTCAGAAAGAGAAAGATAAATAAAAAGAAAAAAAAATGTGTATTCTAACATATATATATGGAATCTAGAAAAATGGTGTTGAAGAATTTATTTATAGGGCAGCAATGGAAAAACAGACATAGAGAATAGACTTATGGACATGGGGAGAGGGGAAGAGAGGGTGAGATGTATGGAAAGAGTAACATGGAAACTTATATTACCATATGCAAAATAGATAGCCAACGGGAATTTGCTGTATGGCTCAGGAAACTCAAACAGGGGCTCTGTATCAACCTAGAGAGCTGGGATGGGGAGGGAGATGGGAGGCAGGTTCAAAAGGGATGGGATATACGTATACTTATGGCTGATTCATGTTGAGGTTTGACAGAAAACAGCAAGATTCTGTAATTATCCTTCAATAAAAAAATAATTAAAAGAGAACAAAAGAAGTTGGTAAAAGGTTACAAACTTTTAATTATAAAATGAATAAGGTCTGAAGATCTGATTTGTAACATAGTGACTATAGTTGATAATACTGTATTGTATAAATTTCCTAAGAAGGAATACAAGTGTTTTCACTAAAGAAAAATAAATACGCTAAGTGGTTGATGACAACACATACATATATCAAATCATCACTTTAAATATATTACAATTCTGTTTGTAAATTATATTTCAATTAATCCGGGGAAGAGTAAATACTGTGTGTATCACTTTATATGAATTCTTAAAGGGCTTGAAGCTCAACATTCAGAAAACGAAGATCATGGCATCTGGTCCCATCGCTTCATGGGAAATAGATGGGGAAACAGTGGAAAGAGTGTCAGACTGTATTTTTTTGGGCTCCAAAATCACTGCAGATGCTGATTGCAGCCATGAAATTAAGATGCTTACTCCTTGGAAGGAAAGTTATGACCAACCTAGATAGCATATTAAAAAGCAGAGACATTACTTTGCCAACAAAGGTCTGTCTAGTCAAGGCTATGGTTTTTCCCATGGTCATGTATGGATGTGAGAGTTGGACTGTGAAGAAAGCTGAGTACTGAAGAATTGATGCTTTTGAACTGTGGTGTTGCAGAAGACTCTTGAGAGTCTCTTGGACTGCAAGGAGATCCAACCAGTCCATCCTAAAGGAGATCAGTCCTGGGTGTTCATTGGAAGGACTGATGCTAAAGTTGAAACTCCAATACTTTGGTCACCTCATGCGACGAGTTGACTCACTGGAAAAGAGTCTGATGCTAGGAGGGGTTGGGGGCAGGAGGAGACGGGGATGACAGAGAATGAGATGGCTTGATGGCATCACCAACTTGATGGACATGAGTATGAGTGAACTCTGGGAGTTGGTGATGGACAGGGAGGCCTGGTGTGCTGTGATTCACGGGGTCGCAAAGAGTCGGACATGACTGAGCGACTGAACTGAACTGAACTGAACTAAAGCAAACAAAGATGATCTAAGGTGTCAGAAGTTGGAAGAGATGAGAGAGTAGGACTGATTGACATGTAACAGGAAGGATTTTTCTTGGGTGCTAAAAATATTCTGTGTCTTTAACAGGGTGTTCATTACATAAATAAATACATACATAAATATTAACCAAGCCATAAACTTAATATTAATGTACCTTACAGGATACATGTTACATCTCAATTGAAAGGTTTTTCAAAAGTCATATTTGCTGAAGCACACATATTTATTTGTTACTTTAGCAGAAGAACAATATTCTCTACTTTCCTTACAACTTTCAAATTTTATCAAGTGCCTCTCATTGATGAAAACTGGAGTCATACCAACAAAAGAATCAGGGGAGTTCATTTCCAGGATTCTGGGCACACAAAACAGGGAATAATGTAAAATGAAGTTAGAATAAACACTGACTATCCCTCTCAATGCACTTATCTTGTGAGAATTTAATTAAAAACAAAGAATAAAAAAAAATCCCAGAATATTGCACTACAGATGATATTTTTTAAATATTCCTTTTGGCACATCCTAAGATTCATTATTAAAATCCAACAGGTGTGTGTATATTTTAACCAGGATAGCAATATGAGGGAAACACAGTTCTCTAGGAAATACAGTATTAAAATTGAGTTCCTATACAATTGCATGATTAAAATCTAAATGTTCTTAGAATGTAGGAATGACAGTTTTAATTAGACTATGCCTTAAGAGAATGAAACATAAGCACTGATTCTCTAACAGAAGAATTTCTACTGAAATGATAGAAAATGCAACAAAATAAAAATAATACATTTCAACTTTCTTAACATAATACATGATATAAAAATATGAATACCTGATCTATGTTTTCATTTTCCTTGTTGCATTTACTTTACTTAGAAATGTAATTTTTGAACATACCATGTCTAGCTTCAAGTTTGTCAATCCAAGTTTATGATTTTTTTTTAACTAGCATATTTTACTACAGAGAGAAATATTTTGCATATTATATAGTATGTTGTCATTTGTGGTGGACTTTTCTATTTTTTTCAAATTAAAAACCTGTGATTATACCTGCCATAAATCAATAGCTCAATGTTTTATCCTTCCACATTATAAGTATAAAACCCATGTTATTACCGAGAATAGTAAGTTATAAGACATACAAAGAACAATAAAAGTATTTTTAAAGATTTGTTGCCTACTGCTCTACTAATTTTCATCTTTAATACTATCCCCATTGCTACAGTCTGTCACATGTTCTCGTCCATTCTTCTGTAGCTGCCCAGACAACGTCATCTGACAAGCAAAGCCCATATAACATTTTTTTAATTTTGGAAGCCTCCTTCTGTAACTTAGCTTGGCATAAATGTGACAGGTCTCCTTATGAGGAGGAATATAGGACCACTCACAAAACAAAGATCATTTATCCCACTCCACCTATCATTTTATCTTTCCTGCTACTACTGAGTGTGGGAACCCTAGGTTCATTTGAATGTCATGTTCTCACGTATCTCAGCATGGTCCTGAGGAGAAAAACACAGTCTCTCTAATCTAAAGTGTTCTCCCTGCCTTCCTCAAATAGCATATTTTGCTACTCACTGATCATTTCCTTCTGATTTATGGTATACCACTGTGCTGCATGTGTCATCCAATAAACTATTCATGAGAACATTTGCAGCAGGATTACTAGGAGAAAAAAAAAGATGACTGGAAAATTACATTTACCAACATCAAGGTTTTCTCTCTTGCCATACTCTTTTTAAAATGTTATTATTTCAATATTGTAGTCATTTGACATGTACCATATATCATTGAAGATTTTCGTCTGAGTGAGATGAGAATTTTTAAACATCCAAAATTCAGCATATCTCTGACCCACCATAACTTCTGTAATTTTTCAGTGAAAACTTTTTCTTCTTCCATCGCTTCATGGACTTTGACACTCTTCTCCCAATTCTGTTTCTTTAGTGATCTCTGAACTCGTTTTATGTAATGTTTTCAATGCTTTCCCTCTTCTTTGTTACATTCATATAAGTCTGATCACAGTACTCTTGCAACTGTCAATATGCTTTACTTGGATATGTTTTTGTATATGTAAGTTACACCTACCCTCTTGTTTGTTTCTGGTTTTGTTTTCTTAGCCTTTTCACCATCCCTTAACTATATTCTTTAACTATTAATGTTTTATTTTTCACTCTCATTTCTTTTCTGTCTATGCATACAGGAGGCCCCATGATACAAGGGAAAAGCACTGGAGAGGCAAGAGATTTGGAGTGAATTCTGGCATATTAACTCTCTCTTTGACTTTAGGAAAACCACTGCCCCTCCATGGGCCTCTCTTTTCTCCCTGTAAATAAGAAAACTCATTGGGGTTGCTGTGTGAGGTTACAGCCTATGCTAGAAATTCTGTAGTTCTAAGAATTAGTAACAGCTACATCTATATCTAGCCATCTTGTTCCCCATTTTCTGTTTTTACATAAGAATAGAACCAAACTTTTCTCTGAGTTTCCAGTCCTGAATTCTCCAATATTATTTTTTTGCTCCTTTTTACTTTAACTTCTACTTTATTTGTCTATTTCTTCTTGTTTTTGGTCTGAACTCCAGAGAAATCAGATTCCGAAATCTGTAAATGTTCTACTCTATAAGTCTCAAATTTGGCAACATTTGTTAAGCTGCTTAGTTCGTGAACACGTGAGCACACATATACACTAACATACACACACTTTGCCACTTCTGAAATCATCCTGGTCTAAGCTCAAACCCTAGCTGTACACTTCCCTTGCTAAGGCATAGTTTCCTCAAATGTGAAAAGAAAGTAATATCCTTACCCTGTTGTCGTTATTGTTTAGTCACTCAATTAGGTCCAATTTTTTATGACCCCATGGACTATAGACTGCCAGGCCCCTCTGTCCATGAGATTCCCTAGGTAACAATACTGGAGTGGGCTGTCATTTCCTTCTCCAAAACATGCCTTAGAGCTCTGTTATGAGAATTACATAGGATACTGGTTAAACAGGGTAGTGTTCCACACAGTGCAAGTACTTAATAGGTCTTAAGCTATTCTTCTTCTCCTCCTTCTCACTATTTTAATATTATTTCACATGCAAAATGTAACTCAGCTCCTTGAGACAAGTCAACTTCCTTTGTCCTCCATACCAGGACACAGGACCGCCACACGTCCACAAGAACCTCCACACCTCCACGCACAGGGCACCCGGACCATGACTCCAGTGGAAAAATGGGAGTCTTTCAAATCTCTGAATCTATTTTTAATAATACATAGAAGAGTTCTTTATTTGGAGATTTTCTGACAATGATAAAAGGAGTTGCAGGCAATGACTAAATTGACTCTCTGTAAAGAAACTACATAAAGTTTATTCTAAGGTGTGAGCATCAGTTCCAGGTCACCTCCTCTTCCCTGAGGAACTGGCACATCACTTGGCCAGTGTGATCAAAGTGACATTTACCTGGAACCTCTTCTGGATTTTGTCACATGCAGAGTCCCCCCTCTTTCCCTCATAGGAACCCCTTGGTCTTCTCATAATGAAATCAATGAATCTAACTATATCCTTACCCTTATTTTTAACCTTGTCTTCTGTTATAATGGAAGACATGGCCTGCCAACCCTCTGCATGTGCTCCAGATCCTACTCCATTTCCCTTCTCAAAGGCTTTTCCTCTGCAGTCATCTCTTTCTCTCCTGCATTATTGATTCCTTCTTCTTGACCATGCCATTCCCATCTGCACTGACATGTTCTAGGATATACTTTCCTTAAAACATAAACTTTCTCCTTAATCCTAAATCCTTCTATAGCTAATATAGCTAATACTCTATCTCCGACCCCTACTTCACAGCAGAACTTTTCAAACATCTGCTCTCCTTTTTATTCCCTCAATTTTCATTCATTCTTCAATCATTCTGGTTTTCTTCACAGTGGAATCAAAACTATTCTTTATATGGCAACCGATAAACCGTCATCTGGTCAAATCCAAGCCCATCTCTCTGGTCTTCTCTTCCTTCTGTTCCGTCGCTCAGTCGTGTCCGACTCTTTGCGACCCCGTGGACTGTAGCCTACCAGGCTTCTCCGTCCATGGGATTCTCCAGGCAAGAATACTGGAGTGGGTTACCGTTTCCTTCTCCAGGGGATCTTCCCCACCCAGGGATCAAACCCGGGTCTCCCGCATTGGAGGCAGACGCTTTACCCTCTGAGCCACCAGGGAAGCCCACGTCCAGAACACTCACTTTTTCATTGAAGCACTTTCCCTTTTACCTCCATGTGTCACACAGTCTTGGTTTTCCTTTTATTCTATCTTCTATTTCCTTTGCTGCTTCATCCTTCTTCCAAACATCTAAATATTGGAGAATCTTAAGGCTCAGTCCCGAGAGGTTTGTTCTTAATCTTTCTGTATTTAGCCTCACCATCTGTAATCTCTTCCAGCTCCACAGATAGAATTGATGCTTTTGAACTGACTTTCAAAATTTTATCTCTACCACCACGCTCCTCTCATAGACATCCTGTATTTCTAATTAGATATACAATAGGAATCTCATACTTGACATGTTCCAGATCAATCTTTTAACATAACCCCCTCTCCTAATCTTTCCCATCTCAGTAAATGGCACCAACCCCTTTCCTGTTATACAGGCTAAACACATAGTCTTGTGCTCGATGCCTCTTTCCTCCCCTCTTCCAATTTAGTCTATTTAAGTCCTACCTATTATTTCCACCTGTGAATTAGATCTCAAAATACCCATTTTTCTTTGCCTCAGATGACACTCAACCCAGTTAAACCATCATCTTTTTATGTTATCTGGGCAGAGAACTTGGAGTGAAGAAGAATTAAAGCATACTGCTAACATATTTACATGGCAAGGAATTTCCCCATTCTTCAGCCCTGTCTTTTCAAGAAGGAGTTTTTAAGGGGAGGAGAGGCATACTGTGTATACTTACTTCATTAGAAGAATTGGGGTGAAGAAGAAATGGGTTTACAAATACAAAGAACACATGGATGAAACAGATATTACTTTTTTGGGAGGCTCTTAGTATTGACTGGGATTCCCTCATGGCACATTGGTAAAGAATCCACCTGCAATGCAGGAGATGCATGTTTGATCCCTTGTCAGGAAAATCCCCTGGAGGAGAAAATGGTAACCCATTCCAGTATCCTTGCCTGGGAAATCTCATGGACAGAGGAGCCCGGTGGGCTACAGTCCATGAGGTCATGAAAGAATTGGACAGAACTTAGCAACTAAACAACAAAAAAGTACTGACTAGTAGAGAAGCATAATGGTGATAGCTTAAATATTAAATTAGAAATAAATCCATGTTTTGAATGTGTAAATTCAAAATGATTAAAAAATGCATCAGCTGTCATTCTAAACTGAATATATTAAATACACAACTTTTACTAAAGGCTCAAAATATTTGTGTTTTTAATATGCTGTGGCCATAAAGGAGATTTGATAGAAAATATATCTTCATGTGTGAAGTTAGAACATAAAATGATTCTCATTTATTCTTCTTGTATCCCCACATCCCCACTTCTCATACAACTGAGAAAACAGTCATGCACACATTGCTAAGTAATTCCTTCCTGCTGTAATGTAATAAATTAGTGACACTTAAATGTATAGATGAACATTGACTCGGTTTTTCTTATGGGATCTAGAAATACCTCTTTCCACTTGAGTTACCTTCCAGTTCTCTGATTGGTCTCTTTACTCTGGAGAACAGGAGTTGCTAATTTTTTTATTTGTGTGTTTATTCAGCTCTATCTACCTTTCTGAAGCCTGGAAGAGGACAGATGATAAAATGCGATGGTGAAAGGACTGCTACGCCCCGACTCTGTGTTCTGCTTCTATTTACCTCAGTGACTGGCTTTCCCTGCTTTCTAAAGAAGACAGAGTTGCTGCTGTGGTCTTTCAAATATCTTAAAAGAACTAAAATCTTACCTTGGTTTCTCTCATTGCCATTTTTATTTTTTTGGCTTCTTCTAAACAATCACTTTTCTCTTGTCCTCCTCTTCCCAAGATGACATTGTTGCCCTCAGCTATTTCTTTAAATCTCTCTCTGCCAATCAGAATGGCAATGCTCAATAGAATGTTTTCACTCTAATTTTGTTAATACAATGTGTTTAATTGACTCTCTCAAGACATCCTTTGAATTCTCCTCTTGATCTACTGCCATTCTGACCATATTTTTCAATTCTATTTCTCTCCTCTTCCCTATTTCCACTTCTGTTAGAGCTTCCATACTTTTACCTCTATCAAAGTCACAGCGTCTCTCAGCCACACCTTTTCTGACCTTTACTATTTTGTGTAGCATTCTTTTTTCTTAACTTATTCAGAGGAATCACTAAAATCACTTCAGGGTCCTGGCTTCTCTTC
The DNA here is from genome assembly GCF_049115385.1 of Moschus berezovskii. NCBI lineage: Eukaryota > Metazoa > Chordata > Mammalia > Artiodactyla > Moschidae > Moschus > Moschus berezovskii. Next base: position 54,627,356 of record NC_142469.1, read on the forward strand.
CCTCATGTATTCTCCAAAGTCTGATCCATTTTTTTCTTTCCCCACCAATTTGAAGCTTACAGAAAATCCATTAATAACAAGGATTTTAATTATCTCAAACATGCCTCTTGAGTTCAATCCAACTGAGCTTCTAATCAGTGTTCCCTGGTTGAACAACTCGTCTCAACCCCCTGTGGCAAAATCTTCACTGCAGTTCTTCCCTCCAAGGCATTGCCAGCAGCATCCTTTTAGAGCCTCAACAACATCTTTCAAGCTTACTCTAAAACTCCTCCTGAAACTGGTCCTTATCTTTAAAAAATATCTAAGCCAACAAGGTGAGCTTGTTTTCCTTTTCTCTCCTTCTTTGGTTTCTCTTTCCACACCAACTCAGCTTCTCACACTACCACTCCTCTCTTTGAAATTCCTCATTTGCAGGACACAGGCTTGGCAGAGCTGAGAACCTCCACTGATAGCGCAGCACAAACAAACGTCCCCTGGTGGGCACACACTGTACTTTTCCCACTCCACAAGGACCACAGTAGCCTGAGCAAATAGCTCAAGTGTCACTTTCCCCTGACTCCTCCAACACCTGAACTAATGATACCTGAGCTCTTAGCTTTAGTCTGAAAACTGGAAGCAGAGAAAATTGCTTTAGGAGTTTGGGGCCCTTTCCTCCAGATAGTTTCCGTAAATTAAATGTGCTTTGCTTTCCTCTTCCTTTACACCTCATCCCAGGGGCAGTCTTGCTGCCTTGTCAGAAATACAAGCCTCTCTCACAGGTATGAGAGAGTCCACAAGCTAAACTTAATATGAAGTCTATTTGAACTGTATTTCCTCAGTACGGTTCAGTTCAGTCGCTCAGTCGTGTCCGACTCTTTGCAACCCCATGAATCACAGCACGCCAGGCCTCCCTGTCCATCACCAACCCCTGGAGTTCACTCAAGCTCACGTCCATCGAGTCAGTGATGCCATCCAGCCATCTCATTCTCTGTCGTACCCTTCTCCTCCTGCTCCCAATCCCTCCCAGCATCAGAGTCTTTTCCAGTGAGGCAACTCTTCGCATGAGGTGGCCAAAGTATTGGAGTTTCAGCTTTAGCATCAGTCCTTCCAATGAACACCCAGGATTGATCTCCTTTAGAATGGACTGGTTGGATCTCCTTGCAGTCCAAGGGACTCTCAAGAGTCTTCTCTAACACCACAGTTCAAAAGCATCAATTCTTCAGTGATCAACTTTCTTCACAGTCCAACTCACATCCATACATGACCACTCTAGAGGGACCTTTATTGGCAAAGTAATGTCTCTGCTTTTCAATATGCTATCTAGGTTGGTCATAACTTTCCTTCCAAGGAGTAAGCGTCTTTTAATTTCATGGCTGCAGTCACCAACTGCAGTGATTTTGGAGCCCCAAAAAATAAAGTCTGACACTGTTTCCACTGTTTCCCCATCTATTTCCCATGAAGTGATGGGACCAGATGCCATGATCTTTGTTTTCTGAATGTTGAGCTTCAAGCCAACTTTTTCACTCTCCTCTTTCACTTTCATCAAGAGGCTTTTGAGTCCTCTTCACTTTCTGCCATAAGGGTGGTGTCATCTGCATATCTGAGGTTGTTGATATTTCTCCCGACAATCTTGATTCCAGCTTGTGCTTCTTCCAGCCCAGCATTTCTCATGATGTACTCTGCATATAAGTTAAATAAGCAGGGTGACAGTATACAGCCTTGACGTACTCCTTTTCCTATTTGGAACCAGTCTGTTGTTCCATGTACAGTTCTAACTGTTGCTTCCTGACCTGCATATCGGTTTCTCAAGAGGCAGGTCAGGTGGTCTGGTATTCCCATCTCTTTCAGAATTTTCCACAGTATTGTGACCCACACAGTCAAAGGCTTTGGCATAGTCAATAAAGCAGAAATAGATGTTTTTCTGGAATTCTCTTGTTTTTTCCATGATCCAGCAGATGTTGGCAATTTGATCTCTGGTGCCTCTGCCTTTTCTAAAACCTGCTTGAATATTTGGAAGTTCACGGTTCAAGTATTCCTGAAGCCTAGCTTGGAGAATTTTGAGCATGACTTTACTAGCATGTGAGATGACTGCAATTGTGTGGTAGTTTGAGCATTCTTTGGCATTGCCTTTCTTTGGGATTGGAATGAAAACTGACCTTTTCCAGTCCTGTGGTCAGTGTTGAGTTTTCCAAATTTGCTGGTATATTGAGTGCAGCACTTGTATTTGTAATTGCTTCTAACCTGGAAATTACAGGGATCTGTTGTGATCTCGTCTGGCAGGTACCACAATCAAAGAAACATAGGCAAACAAATAAAAGTAAGTAAAAGTTATTTCAAATCTGTATTTATCCCTTAAGAAAGCCCAAAAGGAATAGGGAAAGACCCTTAAAAATCCTTTCTAACCATCATTGCTACTCTCAATATTCTCTACACAGGCAGAGATGCTCTCAGAAACTCAACCCTTATTTTCCTTCTCGCCATATTTTCTCTCTAATGTTAATGGTTAAAAATCACTCCTTCTTTCGTTCATGAATACAGCTCCCCTGGTCTGCACACTGCTTTCCAATTTCCCTCCCTTCATGCTCAGACCATCACTTCATCCACCAATCTTCTCCAGAACATTCCAAAGTGCAGAGGAAAGAGGTGCAGTAAATCTGCTTCTCTCACAAGAATCAGCACACCAGCCAAACTCTGCCATACTCTGTACAAGAAAGGAATTGGAAATTGACCCATCAGTGGAGAATGGAATTCTCCCTCCTTTAAAGTGGGCACTGGAGTGAGAAAAATTATGACTGTGCTGAATATCTTATTTTCTTTTTACAAAGTTCAAGTCCATAGTACTTGACTATCTCCTGCACAAAAAAAAAGTATATATCTCAAGAAAAAGATGGTTCAAAAGAATACATGCACTCCAACGCATTCACTGCATCACTATTTATAATAGCCAAGATATGGAAGCAACTTAAATGTTCAATAACAGATAAATGGATAAAGAAGATATAGCACATGTATATATAAGGGACTATTACTCAGCCATTTAAAAGGATGAAATAATGATAGTTGCAGCAAAATGAATGGACTTGGATATTACCATATAAAGTGAGGTAAGTCAGAGAAAGACAAATATATGATATTGCTTATATGGGGGATCTAAAAAAAGGAATGATACAAATGAACTTACTTACAAAACAGAAAGAGACTCACAGACTTGGAGAATGAACTTATCGTTACCAGGTGAGGAGGGTGAGAGGGAGGGATAGATTGGGAGTTTAGGATTGACATGCACACACTGCTATATCTAAAACAGATAATTAGCAAGGACCTTCTGTATAGCACAGGGAATGCTGTTCAATATTCTGTAATAAATGGGAAAAGAATTTGAAAAAGGATACATGTATATATATCACTGAATCACTTTGCTGTACACTTGAAATTAACATAATAGTTACTTAATTATGCTTCAATATAAAATAAAAACATTTATAAGAAGAAGTAACAAATTATGAATCAAATTATCATTGTGGGCAACTGGTACTATTTCCTTCTGGGAACTCAGAGAGACAGTAAAGGAGATACCCTCAGGATTACCTCACTCCAGGATGAGGAAGACGGGTTATTTAAACAGCAGTTTCTATCAGACATCGATTGGGAGCTTTTTTATGGGGAGAGATGTTAATTCTGTGATAGTGTTCCTTTAGAACAGACAGAGAAGAATCAGTTGATCAGAGTAAAGACTCAGTCAAAGAACCCCAAATCCTACTAGTTTGAAAATTTTGCAGGGTGTGTGGAAGTAGTGATTATCAAAGGGCTATGAGTATGACACCTGTGGTGTCTTGCTATATTCCGGCCCTTGCATCATTCAGATTCTCTCATACCTCATGAGGTCCATCATGTCACTGGTTCACAATTTCTTTTGTAAAATGACTTTAGGAATATGAGCAGTTCCCACTGCTTCAGTTGATTCTGAGACCATAATTGATATGCCCTATGTCCTTCTTTATCATTCATGCTAGCTTTTTCTTCCCTTTCAGCCAGCACTTCAGTTTCTCTAGGTTGTTTGCCTCGTAGGGCAGCCCAGACTCTCATCCCTTAGGGGTCTGAGTCCTGATTCTCATCGTCTTGTCAGAATGTGACTGCTGCAGTGTGTAATCAAAGTTATTGGGCATGGGAGACATCTCACTGAATCCCCTGGATTTCAGACATGCTCTTTCTTTTCCTCATTAGCTACCAGCAACTCTATGCCCTCTTGATAATCAGGGTATGCTATCCTGCCAGTATGGTAATTTCTTTCTTTGCCTGCTTTTCAGGCTCCAATACTTCAGCCACCTGATGCAAACAGCTGACTCATTGGAAAAGACCCTGATGCTGGGAAAGATTGAAGTCAGGAAGAGAAGGGAATGTCAGAGGATGAGATGGTTGGATGGCATCACCGATTCAATGGACATGAGTTTGAGCAAACTCCAGGAGATGGTGAAGGACACAGAAGCCTGGTGTGTTGCAGTCCATGGGGTTGCAAAGTGTTGGACACAACTGGGTGACTGAACAGCTACTACTACTCCTATGAGAAGCACAGAATTACCAGATGATGGTCCTGGCTAGGATTTGATGGAACACACCACGTCTCTTTTCAGAAGACTTACTTCCCATTCTGGAAACCGAAACCTCTAATCCAGCAGAGTTTAAAGTTGTAGAGAGAGGAATCACAAATTCCGCAGTCAAACTGATGGGCCACTCTGAGTTCCATCCCTCAGAGTCATACAATGGAAAGAAATTCAAAGTACATAACACCTCTTGAAAGCAGCATCCCACTTCCTCAAAGCTTCATCCCGAGTTGGCTTTATAACCATGCCTTTAAAACCTAAAGAACAGCATTCCATTAGGCCAGCATCTTCTGGGTGATGCATTAATAGTAGAACTAATGTGTCCCTAGGTCATATATTCATTGTTGAACCTCTAACCCTGTAAGTGCTTCCCTTGATCCAAGCAATGTCATGTGGGATTCCATTATGATAAATCAGACATTCTGTGGGCCCTTCATTGTGGTTGCTTGAAAGGCAAAAGGTCACATTTATTGTCAATCTGAAAGCAAGCTGGCATGCACAGAAATGATAAAAGCCAAAGGGATACAAGTGGGACACTGACATTATTTGTAAATTCCCTGAATCTGTCTCATGTATCAGCTGGACCAAATAGTAATATATCTCATAGGATTTCTATGGGAACCTACTTTTGAAGCAGTATAGAAATGTAAGCTATAAATATTCAGGTTGTTTTTTTTTTTTTTTTGAGAGAAGCTACAAATATCATTACTCCAACTTCCAGAAAATGAGAACCTATTTTGAGTTTTCTTTTGCATTATATTTCATAGTTTGCCACCTGTGGTTAATAAATCTAAGATATAAAAATTAGGCAACTAAAAAGAAAAGTGATATATGTTTAACTTATGTATGAAAAACAAAGATTTCCATTTCCAAAAGGGTTGTTGCTACTAATAACGTATACAAAAGTAATTAAGAATAATTAATCTTCTAAAATAAAATCTGAAATTAAATATTTGGGCAGTTGATGGAGGGGAAGGTCATTTACTTGATTATCTCAAAAAATATAATCAGTGAATGATACCCTTATTTCAAAGATTTAAGAAGAGTAATCATTAAAGTAGGTTTTTCAGTATTATTTCAAAACTTATTACATTTCTTTAAATGTATCAACGGTATTTTGTTTCTATGAGTATCAACTAAAACTATTTTATACTCAGTAAGTACATATCCATTTTATTGAAAATCTAGTTTCTGCTAAGCTGCATTAATTTTTGTGGACTTTATAAGGAAAAATGATGGCATAGCCTTCAGAACATGAGACCATATTGTAAAATGCAAGAGCCAAGTCTAATAAAAAAATAAAGTTTACTAGAAAAGAAAAGGCATGTGAGGCTGAGACTGTAAGAAGAAAGGAAGTTTAATCACTCAGAGAGAGCATTTTTGTACAAAGAAGTTTTTTTTTAAGAGAAAGAGCAGATCTGACCTAGTTGGTCCAAATAGTAATGCTGACGAGTGAGATAACCTTGGAGAGATAGAACAAGTTTTCTCAGAGGAATGAGAGTGTCAACTGTCAGATCTGGTAATCAATTAAATCTTTAAAAACTACTGTTATTTTTAAAGAGAAACAGATTCCATTTGCAGAAATTTTCTTTGTTTTTTCTTATTCATTTGTTATTATGGCTAACTGTAGTTGCCTTAAATATACATATCTTATTACAAATAAATATCAACATGAACTTTTCTGAGACCACGGTGAAATCCATTTGCACATTCCTGAGGCTGCTCAGGTATTCACACATAACTAAGGAATATCTAGTATCTCTTCTCACTCACTGCCAATAACATATGAGTGAGCACAAAATCTTAGCTGCAGCTGAGAAATCTAGTTAGATTTGTCTCAAACCTCAAAGTAATAAGAAAAATAATGGGCAAAGTTATACTCAGTAAAAAGACACGGTGAGATCCCTCCCATCCTTTCACAAAAGGCAAACATGAAAAGAAAAAATTCATTAATGACAACAAACACCTGTCTCAAGGCTTCAGGCTGGACAAATCAGGACTAATAACTATACCAACATCCAAGATTAATGTTCTCTTTTGTTCACAGGGAGAACCCTAGACATGATTAAAGGTCTGTCTCTGACCACATCTCCTCTTGTATTCTTTCCACAAACACAGAAATGCTTTCCTTCTCATCAACCTGAGAGATAGCTGTACCACATTCTCATACCCACACTCAGGAAAAATGTATATAATATTGTAAAGCAGATTGACTTCATGTATTTTACCACCTGTGACATAAACTGGTACATATGTATGTATGTATATATATTCATATACACATATATATTTAAAATATATACATTTTATATATGCAGTAAGTTTTATTCTTAACTTCTTGATGAGTTAAGCTTTTCTCCTATTAGCATAGAAGTATTTCCATGAAATATTTAAAGCTGATGTTCTAGAGGAAATAATATTTTTGGCAATCCCGGGGAGTGAGGAGCTTATTTTTTCCATTATAATGCACAACTGCAGAGAAATTTGTTTTCTTTACATCTTTACACTTGGATGACATTTTGGATATTATTTTTCAGGCTACCTTAAAAGAAATGTGCATCTCAAGGTATTAAGTGATGAGTGCCATTCCCCCAAAACAAGAATATATGCAAAAAGGAAAAAATGAAATATTTAAGAAGAAAGTTACATGATTACCAGGACATAAATTATTTTTAATCACAAGGTAATGATTTGAAACAAAATTCAAGCCCTTGGTGTAACAATTTATAGTAGCATAGTTTTCTGTAAAATTTAAATATGTATAGATTAGATTAAATTCTGTCAAAATGGAAAACTAGATCAAATATTTTGTCAAAAATGGATTTTCAATTCCCTTTGAAATTTTTAAACTGACTACCAGTTACATTATACAAATTGAAACACTTTTGTTCTATTCAAAGGAGAATACAAGAGTTAAAAGACAGAGTTCCTGATCATTGCAGTATTTATAGTATTATATTAATATATTTATCCTGTTATGCTTTCTTGCTTGACAATTTTATTTAGATTTAATTTATATTAGTGCCGAGATATTCAACTAACCTGATCACCATACCAAAATTCTAAATATTAAATAAAAAACAGATTCAAGACAAAGTTGAATTTTCATATTTGCCTCAAATACTTGGATTTTCAAAGACAGCAAATTTTAATGCAAGGGAAATTCTGTGAACTGAAGATGCCACCATTATGTAATACTGCTATTAAACACCTACTACAACCATTTTATAAATTTACAAGTCTGTCTTAGAACACTTTTATATACTTAAGATGTTTAACAAAAAATTGTGTTTCTAATCCAAATTCAAGTATGTAAAGCTCTCCTAGTAAGTAAACATAATAAGCAAATATATTTGAATTCAACAGTATGAGTGTGCTCTGAATATTCTGAAATCTCCTCAAATGACTCTATAAAAAACATGAAAAATAATGGAGAAAAGGATGGGAAAGGAACTAATATTTACTGAAGGCCTTTCTCTGTGTTTTTTCTGTTTTCAGCATGTTACATAGATCATCTTCAATAGCAAGTGTCTTCCCTTCTGTACTCTGAATCAAGGGTTGGCAAATATTTTTCTGTGAAGAGCTAGACAGTATTTTAGGCTCTACTTATCTCTGTCACAACTATTAACTGTCAACATAGCTTTGTTTAGGCTGAAATTGGAGTTTCATAAAAATTTTTATATCAAAACTATCCTTCTTATAACTATTTTTGAACTATTTTCAAAGGTAAAAATTATTCTTAGTTTGTGAGTTAGATAAACAAGTGTCAGACTGGATTTGACCTACAGACTGGAGTTTGCTAATCTCTGCTCTAAATTTACCCCACTATGATCTGTACTTTAACAAACTAAAGTAGTGGTATGTTAACAAATTAAATTAAATGGATGGTTTAATTAAAGATATATTTTCTTTTATTAAATTCTTATGCCTCTATGGATTCCATTTACTTATGTGTTTATTTTTAGCATCCAAACAATCCCATAAATTTAAGTAAAAATTTATGGCTAAAATCAAGGTGATTATTCCAATGTTAAATTTTTAAATTTCATTAATTTGAAAATGAAATCTGATTGATACATGTCCCTTTACTGTTCACTTGGAGCTATCACAGTATTGTTAATTGGTTATATCCCAATACAAAAAAAAAGTTCAAAAAAAAAATGAAATCTAAAAGTTAATGCCTATGCTTTGTAATGAATGCTCTGGTACCTTTTAAAACATAAAACTGTAAAAGATTGTATAACAGCTAAAAACTGTATTTCATAGTATATAGTAGAGTATATTCATTTAGATAAATTGTGAAAACAAATATGAATTCAAATCATATAAACTAAGATTCAGATCAAGAAAATGGAGTAGGAGGACACAGAACTCACCTCTCATCAAGAACACATCAAAAATACATCTACATGTGAAGCAGCTCTCACTGAACACTAACCAAAAACTGTTTGAAAGACTCGTACAACCAAGACTGTGAGAAAGATCCACACGGACTTGGGTAGGAACGAAAGAGGAGTGATCGGGTCAGGACCTGTGGACTCAGAGGAAATAGAATACATGGGTGGAGGTCCTCCCTCGGAGGATCTTTGTGACCCAATGGATGCAGCACGCCAGGCTTCCCCGTCCTCCACTGTCTCCAGAGTTTTCTCAAGTTCATGTCCATTAAGTGACAGGCATCTGTTAGAAGTGCTCAACCCTTTCAGTCTTGGTGGGGCCATATGATTAGTTCCTCCTCCCACAAAGGAATATGAACAGAAGGAACTGGAAGTCGTTCTGTTCTAAGAGTAAGAAGAAGCAAGTGTGCATTCTTTTCACTCTCTTTCCTTTTCTACCAGCTGGTAGATTCAAAGGAATTTAAGGACTTCTATTATGGGGAGATTTGAGGTGTAAATAGCCTGAGTCTTTCATTCAGTGGACAGACAAAAGCCACCAAGAAAACAACCTTCTATGTTTCTAAGCCAGTGAAATTTGAAGTTTAGTTGTGATGACAGCCAGCATCAGTCTAATAAGCATAATGTCTCAAGGGTTTTGTTGTTCAGTTACTCAGTTGTGTCCAGCTCTTTGTGACCCTATGGACTGCAGCATGCCAGGCTTCCCTGCCCTTCACTATCTCCCAGAGTTTGCTCAAAGTCATGTACATTGAGTCAATGATGCCATCCAACCATCTCATCCTCTGTCGCCCCCTTCTCCTCCTGCCTTCAATCTTTCCCTGCATCAGGGTCTTTTCCAGTGATTCAGCTCTTCACATCAGGTGGCCAGAGTATCAGAGGTTCAGCTTTAGCATCAGTCCTTCCAATTCATACTATTCAGGGTTGATTTCCTTTAGGATTGACTGGTTTGATCTTCTGGGTATAACACCTCAAGGGTAACGTGTCCAAAGTAGAACTTTCCATCTCCAGCACATTCCTTGCCCAGTCTTGGCCATCTCAATAAATGTAGCTTCCTGGGGCTAACACCTTGGTGTCATAAGCCCAACATCTACTTCTGAAACATAAAACAGATCATGACAATCCCCTACCTAAAACCATTTAAAATGCTGTCTGTGAACTGAGACAAAAAGTCCAAATTTCTTATTATATGCCCTCCAGGATCTTATCTGCCACACATACCCTCAGTACTTGTGTTCCAGCCAAAGTGACTTCTTTCAGCTCCTCAAATGCACTGAACTCTTTCCTACCACAAGAAATCTGAGCTTGGGTTACTGTTATCCTGGAATGCTCTGCCCACCCTACTTGACATGGTTAATTCTGACTTCTGCTCAAATGCATCTTCCTCAGAACAGTCTTTCCAACATCACTGTCTAACTTAGAGCTCCCTTTTTTCCCTTCCCATAACACTGTATTTTCTTCACAAACTTGTTATATATAAAATTATACAAACATTTTTCTTCCTAATGATTCAATGTCTATCTCACCTATTGGGCTGAGTTTCCCACAAGGATAGCAGGTTGACATGGGCTGCATCTGAGGTTCCATCATTAAAACTGTTTTTTTATGTTTCTTTTTATTTCCTCCCATCAAAATGTATTTATTTTATGCACTTGGTAAATTAGTAAAATAGTACAGGAATGCAATTTATAAATAACAATGCATATGCTAATTGTTGCTTCTAAAAATATTTTTCTAATACAGCTATTTAATCAAACATTAAAAACATTGCAGTAGACCATAAAGTCCACAAGAGGAGGGATTATGTCTGTCTCTGTCCCCTTCAAATGGCCTTGCACGTGATTACACTCTATAAATACTTATTTAAGAGATAAGTGAATAACAAGCATCTATAATTTACTGTCTTTAATAATTAGTTGGAATTATTATGTGTGCTAGAGTAACTAAATCTGTATTTGTAAAAACAAATTATTCTAGGCTTGCTTTAATAAACAGACAAAAATCAATTCATAAATAAGAGCATGCATTTACATATGAACAATGTTCTAAAGTCTTCTAAAATTATGTTGTCTCTTTCATAAAGGTTAAATACCTCCCATCATCTTCTTTAAGCTATTCATCTGTTCAGTTAAAATTTTCTGCAAGATAATACGAAAGGAAATGTCAGTCTTGGCAAATGATCGCCAATTCCAAATTAAATAGACTCTGAATTAATGAGGTTTAATGGTACTTTCAAACCAACAAAATTCACTCACCATGCTCAAGGTCATTGCTTCCATTGTTAAATGATAAATTTAACTTTTAAGTCAGTAGTGATTCTCAAGCCCTGTGGTACATTCATATCTTGCAATCATGTCTTGGGAAACATTAAAATAATTATTGCTTTTAAACTTCATGTCTTCAGTATAATCAACACTATACTTTTACAGCTTTTTCAAATCACATAGCTTCTTTACTATTTCTTAGACATACTAAAAATATAAAAATGTTTATATTTTTAAAGTAATCTTTTCTATATAATATAGTTCATTGTTTAGAGCATTTCCAACTATCTGCCCTAATTTTTCCCCCCTTTGTCTAGTTCCTTTTAAGCTGAAAGAACCCACTTTCTTCCTACTGGTAAATTATCAAAATGAAGTGACAGAAAATTTAGCAGGGCCTTGATCTCTGATATATACCAGTCTGTTTTTCTACAGTCAAAGTTGGAAGAATAAGTTAAGAATCCAATCAGTAGAGAATGACAAACACTAACCTCCACACACAGTTAATAGCAGTATTTGCTCTCATTCATTTATTCATTCAATACTCATTATTTATGAAACCCCCTTATAGGTCAAGTGTTATAGACTGATGAACAGAACAGACTTAGACTCTGTCTTCATGGAGTTCACTATTCAGCAAGTGATCAGTGTTATACCTGTGAAAAGGTATGTGAAAATATTCTTGAAAATTGTGATAAATGTTAAAAATCAAAAGACAGATATTGTAATTGCAGTCTACCCACAAACTGGTGATTTGATAAGCAAAATCAGCTACAATAGTGAAAAGAACATTTTTTAAAAATCCCACTCCAAGTATTAGCAAATAGATGAGCATTAGCCGAGGTTTTTTCTGGTTAGAATTCACACACTGCTGTGATGATTCACTCTTGTTGTAATCACATCATACCTTGCTTTTCCCACTAGCTTTTATCTCAGTATTCTTGAATCTTTCATGGTTACTCCATATAAAAAAGTTATGAAGAGCAAGGTGGGACATGAAAGAGGAAGTCAAACTCAATTTTTAAAATATATATGTAAAATAATAAAATGTCTACCATGGTAAACATTAGGGAACATTGAGATAAATAACAGGAGGCAGCTGAAATACTGACAATGTGACCGTCATTCTTACACACTGGCCAGAAAATAATAGAGTCTGATTGCGTTTGGTTAAAGACCATACATATACATAAGTGAATATATATCAAATATATATATATATATATATATATGTATGTATTTGATATGTCGGTCAGGAAGATCCCTGCAAAAGGAAATGGCAACCCACTCCAGTATTCTTACCTGGGAAATTCCATGGACAGAGGAGTTTGGTGGGCTACAGTCCCTGGGGTTGCAGAAGAGGAAGACACGACTGAGCCACTTAGCAACTGAGCACAAGCACAGTGGAACTCTTCAGTTTCTGCTGTGGAATGTGCTTAATTATCTCTTTTTTTTCTTAACTTCCAGAGAAATGTAAACTTACAACACAAATGAGAACATAGTTTAATCATTACCATTTGTTGCTTCACAAACTTGGGATTTTTTCTGGTGAAATCTGAAGCCAGCCCCCAACACAGCAAGGAGAGACCAAGGAATGAGGCAAACCACTCCAGAATGGTGAGTAGAAAACAGGGAGTGAGGAGTCACGTCAGACCTTTGTATTCCCAGTCCCAAATTTCCATTTTTAATCTTGACACTACGTCTGCTGCTCCAAATGGCATGATTTTACTGTTCTTTCTTGATTTATCAGCTTTCAGTTCAGTTCAGTCACTCAGTCGTGTCCGACTCTCCGCGACCCCATGAATCACAGCACTCCAGGCCTCCCTGTCCATCACCAACTCCCAGAGTTCACTCAAACTCATGTCCATCGATTTGGTGATGCCATCCAGCCATCTCATTCTCTGTCATCCCCGTCTCCTCCTGCACCCAATCCCTCCCAGCATCAGAGTCTTTTCCAGTGAGTCAACTCGTCGCAGGAGGTGGCCAAAGTATTGCAGTTTCAGCTTTAGCATCCGTCCTTTCAATGAACACCCAGGATTGATCTCCTTTAGAATGAACTTGTTGGATCTCCTTGCAGTCCAAGGGACTCTCAAGAGTCTTCTCCAGCACCACAGTTCAAAAGCATCAATTCTTCAGCCATCAACTTTCTTCATAATCCAACTCTCACATCCATACATGACCACGGGAAAAACCATAGCCTTGACTAGATGGACCTTTCTTGGCAAAGTAATGTCTCTGCTTTTCAATATACTACCTAGGTTGGTCATAACTTTCCTTCCAAGGAGTAAGTGTCTTTTAATTTCCTGGCTGCAATCAGCATCTGCAGTGATTTTGGAGCCCAAAAAAATAAAGTCTGACAGTTTCCACTCTTTCCCCATCTATTTCCCATGAATTGATGGGACCAGATGCCATGATCTTTGTTTTCTGAATGTTGAGCTTCAAGCCAACCTTTTCACTCTCCTCTTTCACTTTCACCAAGAGGCTTTATAGTTCCTCTTCACTTTCTGCCATAAGGGTAGTGTCATCTGCATATCTGAGGTTATTGATATTTCTCCCAGCAATCTTGATTCCAGTTTGTGCTTCTTCCAGCCCAGCGTTCCTCATGATGTACTCTGCATATAAGTTAAATAAGCAGGGTGACAATATACAACCTTGACGTACTCCTTTTCCTATTTGGAACCAATCTGTTGTTCCGTGTCCAGTTCTAACTGTTGCTTCCTGACCTGCATATCGGCTTCTCAAGAGGCAGATCAGGTGGTCTGGTATTCCCATCTCTTTCAGAATGTTCCACAGTTTATTGTGATCCACACAGTCAAAGGCTTTGGCATAGTCAATGAAGCAGAAATAGATGTTTTTCTGGAACTCTCTTGCTTAGATACCATCTATTCCAGCAGGAGATCAATAGACAGGGCCTTAGCTCATTCACACTACTTCTCCATCTTACATCCCCTCTCTTCCTAATATAGTTATATTGCTATTTTCAGTTCATCTATTTTTTTACATTTGTTACTATACAAAATTTAGTATCACTTAATTTTGTTTTTGCTCTATTTTAGACAGAATTACTAACTCTGTATTCAAAGATGAAGCTTCTAGCTTGCCTATTCTTTCTTCTATCTCTCCTTTACTCAAGGTTCATTCATCCTGCACCTTCTAAAGGACAAATGATTTCATTTCTAACAAAACAATGACAAATCAAAAGGGTGGGTGGGGAGACTATTATACCATTAAAGGCATTTAGGAGACCAAGTACAAAAATAATATATGAAACAGAATTGATTCCAGATTTGAATAAACCAACTGTAAAAATGCATCTTTGAGAAACAAGAAAATATGAATATAGACTGGATAATCAGATGGCATTAAGGAATTATGATTAATTAGAATAGGCACAATAATGAGAGAATCAGTATATTAAAAATGCCTTTGCAGTTACAAATGAATATGAAAGTATTTATAGGTTAAAATGACATGATATCTTGGATTTGCTTTTAAAATGTCTCAGCAAAATAGAATGTGGGGTATAATAGCAATAAAAAATGATGAAAATAAATGATGATTTTTGTCTCCAGGTGATGAGTACATTGGAGATAATTACATAACACTGTGTTCTCTATTTTTGTGTATATTTTATAGTTTCTACAATATAAAAATTTTTTTCTAACTTTAAGAAGTAAATGGATTTAGGTGTTGTGGAAGATTTTATTTAGTAATGTATAGTTTGTAGAAAAACAAAAATACGTAGATAAGCACAATTAAAACTGAAATTACAATGTCACTGTGATAAACACCATTCCAAATTTTTCAAAGTACGTGCATGTATAAAAAAGTGGTGGTTTGTACTTGAAGAAATATAATTTATCCATAGTAACAAGAAGCGAGTGTGGACAAAAGTGATGAGCTGATTTTACAGTTGTGACAACTTGAAAACCCCTCTGGACCCAGCTACTGTGGACTTGCCTTGAAAACAGGGCTATGAGTGAACATTAAAAGGATCGGAAGTTTGTGAGCAGAGCCAACCTTCCTGTTGAGAATTTTTGGCTGAAGAAAAGAACACTGAATAAAGAGTGTTGCTCCCTCACGCCCCGAGGATCCTTGGGCTGAGCAGGGATGTGCACCCACAGAGGGGGCAGTGAAAGAGCAGGAGGCTTGGCCCCAACCCTATCATTTCATGCTGACAAACCACAGGGGCAACACCTGCTTCCTGCCTTGTTGGAAACCTGGTAAAGCAACCAGCATTCAGTGCTAACATACTGTCCTTCACCCTCAAGGCAGAGTGGCTTAATTCTGATGCTTGCAATATGGCTAGTAATAGCAGGATGGGTCCTTTCAACTTGAGAAAACATCCCTAGGTGTTCTTGGAAATATCAGTGGAGAAGGAACCAAAGTGAAAAAAAAAAACATTACTATTTATAGGAAGATGCTCCATTGTCATAACATAAATGTTGGCTATTATTTATTGAAAGTCGTTATTTTCTCCCTAAACGATTAAGGAGAGAATCGCAGCTAACTATGTATTAACATAAATATGATCATTTGTACATTTTCTTTGCTTTATTCCACTTACTAAATTGTGACCATGTCAATAAACAAGCCATAATGTTATCTTGCTTGTAAGTATTCCATTACAGTACTAAACTTCAGTTTGCTGTTTACCCTCTATATCTAAATACTTAGGTTGTTTCCTAATTTTTACTATTATAAAAAATGACCCAATGGGTATTTTTATAGTTAAATCTTTGTACTTATCCTTGTTTTCCTCGGATGAATTTTAAGCAGTGAAATTTCTGAGTCAATACGGTATTGCAAATGAGCAAAACAAAACGAAGCACTTCCTTGATGGCTCAGTGGGTGAAAAATTCACGTGCTATGCATGAGACACAGGAGATGTGGGTTCAATCCCCAGGTTGGGCAAAAAACAAAATGAAGGGTGTCCCAGGTGGCTCAGTGGTAAACAGTTTGTCTGCCAAGCAGTAGACCCAGATTCGATCCCTGGGTTGGGAAGATCCCCTGGAGGAAGAAGCGGCAACCCACTCCAGTATTCTTGCCTGGAAAATCCCATGGACAGAGGAGCCTGATGGGCTACAGTCCAATGGTTACAAAGAGTCAGACAGGACTTAGCAACTAAACAACAACAAAACAAAATGAACTGCCCTGAACAGAGCTCAGTATACGTCAAGTATTAAGTATATGATAAAGTATAAATCATGGATTAAAATAGAGTGGAATTATTTTACAATAAATGCTACTAGGCTAATTGCTTAGCTATTCACTAGATTTATTTTTTATACCCCTCTTTGTTCTTAAACAGTTTAAGATAGTTTACTAAGGTATGTATCACACAGCAAGATAAGATGAATTGTGGATGGCAAAACAAAGTAAGGAAGAAATAAAGAAAAGGAAAGAAGGCTGGTGTTTTTTAATGCATGTCTTAAAATACTATATATTTCTTACACATAAGCCACAAACCTAGCATCAAATGAGAAGACAGAAAGTAGTTGCAGTTATTTAATTGACATAGATAATGAAATAAAGACAGCCTAGTTGACAGGAAGAAGTACAAATACTTGTCCATAAACCCTGAAGGAAAATCCCCCTGGGCTTTCTTGGAGGACAAGGAATAAATGAAATGGACAACACCCTTACAGTGCATAGCAATGCATTTCATCAGGCTGTTTACTGCAACATCCTTCAACATAAGTTAATGGCATTGTGCCGAAGTGAGAATCAATGCAAACTCCACAGGGGAAGGTGAGCAATAAAATGCAGTCCACACAGACAGCAACCTATTGTACTGATTTCATCCAGGACAGGCTATATAAAGGAAGATGAAGAGCATATTTTTTAACTCAATGCCTCTTAAATACAGTTTCTCTCAACCAGAGCTTTGACAGATAATGAGCATTAGGGAGTTAATACTTCCTGAAACATAATATGAGCATAGCCATGTTAAACACGGTGAACAGACCAATGAAACCCCTTACAAGGATACATAAACCTTCCTGTAAGTCCATTTCATCTCTCTGAAGTAAGCAGAGCAAATAGCTTTAAACAGTTTAAATGGAATAACTTGTCAGTTAATGGGTCCATAATCTTTATATCATGGTTGTAACTAAACCCTGATGTAAAGATATATTTAATATTCCTGGTTAGACTGTAAGCTCAGAGGATGGGAACCATAGCTATCTCACTCGCTGTTGCTGCTGTTTAGTCTCTAAGTCATGTCTGACTCTTTGTGATCCCATGGACTGTAGTCCACAAAGCTCCTATGTCCATGGGATTTCCCAGGAAAGAATACTAGACTGGGTTGTCATTTCCTTCTCCAGGGGATCTTCCTGACTCAGGAATGGGTCAAACCCAGGATCATCTCCTGCATTGGCAGGCAGGTTCTTTACCGCTAAGTCACCAGGAAAGTCCATCTCACTTGTACAAAACTTAATATCATAGGCATTTACAACCCACCACTACCACCTCCTTATATCTTGCATGGAATATTGACCAATAACTTCAGGCTTGTAATTTATAAGCCAAAGAATGGCACACATTTTGGAGAGATTATTCAGTAAGTTAATAGTATTTGGTGGGATTAAAAGAGCTTCTGTTTTGAAAAGGGATACACTAAAACTTGGGACCTCACATCACTTAATTTTACTTGGGTTGATAAACATGTAAGCAAAAGTTAAAGGCCAAAATGAAGAGAGATTTTTGACCATGTTAATATCAGAAATTCTTTCCCAGTTGCTTCATTTAGCTTAAAACTTTAATCACATTCTGAGTTTTGCAAAGTTTGAAGCAGGGGACTTTGGTTTATAAACTGGAAAAGATAAAACTTCCAGGTAGTAATTTCCCAGAAGTATTATACTCCTTAAACAAACAAATCCCTAATTGATGGTGATGTGGATAGCGGTGGAGCTCCTATTCCACAGCTTTCTTTCTTAGGATACACTCTGCCCCTTGAGATGAGGGTGGGGGAGAAATGAAAGAAACATATGAGCCTTCTTTTCTTCATTCTTAATCCTTGTTTACTTCATATATGTTTTGCTAGCATGTAGGCTTCTTTGTAATAATGTTTTGTACTACAAGACACTTGGATCGTACATCATATGTAGTCCATAGTTTTAAATGAATTGTTATGTAGTTTTTAATTATCCAATAGCATGTTTTTCCTAAATAAAATGACAAAAAATAACCCTCCTTGAGATTACAAACTCTTCCATTCATGAGTTATCAAAAGTCCAGAGAAATGTATGGTGATATCATGATGAATTCTATGCTTGGAATACTGGCTCTATGAAAATGTTTTCTCTGTATTTTTGTTTTTGCCCTGGTAGAACATGTAAAAAGAAGTTATCTTATAATACAGTGGTGAACCATGCTTAGGAGTGGAAGTCTTACTTTTTGCTAAATTTACTTTAGATAATATACATAGAAAATCAAAAATTTAAATATTTAAATAATTTAAAATCTATCTTCAATCTCAGTATTAGGAGAGAAACAAATTTTTATTTGACAGTTGGACTCTTGAGAGTCCCTTATACTGCAAGGAGATCCAACCAGTCCATTCTAAAGGAGATCAATCCTGGATGTTCATTGGAGGGACTGATGCTAAAGCTGAAACTCCAATACTTTGGCCACCTCATGCGACGAGTTGACTCACTGGAAAAGACTCTGATGCTGGGAAAGGTTGGGGGCGGGAGGAGAAGGGGACGACGGAGAATGAGATGGCTGGATGGCATCACCGACTCTGTGGACATGAGTTTGAGTGTACTCCGGGAGTTGGTGATGGACAGGGAGGCCTGGCGTGCTGTGATTCATGGGGTCGCGGAGAGTCGGACACGACTGAGCGACTGAACTGAACTGAACTGAACTGAACTTTACAAATCCTGGACTTAATCTAGGAAACCAAACTAAACTCAACTAATATTTCATTTGCCTATAACCTCAATAATAAAGTAAAATTAGTTTTTCTCAAAGATAGACAAAATGAAATTCAGTATTGAAATACAGTTTGCACAATTACTTGAAATGAAAAAACAGTAGAGCTGCCCTACACTAAGTAAAACAGAGAGCAGGGTAGCAAATATGTGCAATTATCTGGAAGCCCAAATCAACACTACCCATCTCTGGAACATTGATGACTTGCTGAACCATCTGTGCAGAGAATTCTAAAGTAGCAGGGGAGAGGGGATGTTGTGACGGAGCAGAAATTGAGAGGGAATAGGGAGAATTAATGGTCTAAGGCTTTATAAGGGACATGCAGGGTCCCTGGGAGATTGCTAGAGAGAAAGAGAACTGAGTCACCAGACATGAATTAATCCACTGAGTAAACAAGCATCTGAATGCTTACAACATGCCAGACAATGGTCCAGGCATTAATGACATCAATTTCAAATACTTGAAACAAAATCTTCAAAGACATAGGATGCTGTGGTTCTTGCCAAAGTATTATGTAACTGAAGCATAATAAGCAGCATGAGTACCAAGAAATGTAGAGCAAATGGAAAGAGTCAACATGAGCAGGTGAGCAGGACCAATATCTGCCGGGCTTGATCATCTTGACTAGAACACATCATCAGCTGAAGAATGCTAAAGCACCTGCAGTCCCTTTGTTTTATTTTCTCTCTTGATGAATAAATATTTTTCTTACCAACTTGTGTATTATAAAATGACTTATATTTCATAATTTAAAGAGTCAGTTTTAAGTTGATGGTAGCGGCAATTCTTTTTTTTTCCTGATAGCATACATGGAATATATGTGCTCTCCTCTGAACTTCAACACACACACTCCTGATATTCTTATTTGGATTTATTTGTAACTTGGAGCAAGATTTCTAACTGCAAAAACATAATGGTGACTAAAATTTTATTTGCTTGACAAAATTATTAATATTGTAGATATAAAATCATTACAGATCTATAGATCTAAGATCAAGGCTTACTTTGATACATATAATATTTCAAGGCTCCTGGGCCATGCATGGTCTTACAGTGTCAGTTACTTTCTTTTGACCCAACTCTATTTGAAAAACTGCTGTAGTGTCTTCTCTTCTTATCTGAATTAAGGATCACATTTCTCCTCTGGCCTTGACCTCACTGAGAGTCACTTAAAGACATGGTGCCCTTCTGTCAGCTGCTCACTGCTCTTCACTCACTGAATAGCAAGACTCAGAGAAAACCTTAGTCTGCTCTACCCCTATTCATCTAAGGGGAAACTTTTTAGAAAAATACCAGATGCTATGTATAATTTTATAAATGGCAACCCAGTTAAAAAAATAAAAACTAAATGATTATTACTACCAACATCCAAAATATACATTCTAACATCTTAAGCACAATAGAAGTTCAATAAATATTTGCCAAATCAGTGAACAAATTAACAATAAAGAAAATCAACCTATCTTTATACTCATTGTGAAGCTGAATTACAGTCATCTAATGATATGATATTCCATTTACTTGTTCTATATAATATTCTCCAAGATTTTGATATTACTGCTCTCTTTTCTAACCTATAAAACACTATAGTCTAACAACTTACATATATAAAAGTTTTAATTAGGGGTGGCACATTTGTTGACCAGAGTCTTTTCTTCTCAATAAAAACTATTTTTGACCCAAAAGATAATAGAGCCAAGACTACCTCAGTCTATTTGGTCAGTCATGACTGACCTCAAAAGTCTTAAATTAGGTCACAGCACAGGAGCCCATACTGACTGAAACAAGTCATTAGGCTGTTTCAACTTCTAACTTCTTCAAATTTTTCTAGATGATTATAAAAACATAATTTTTTAAAAAAGAAAAAATAAGTGGCATGACATTTAGACCTCCACAGTTCATAATTTCCACAAAAGGTAAATGACTATTGCCAGTCACCCAGAGCTGCCATAGATTATAAAGCAATTAAGACCTTTTTAAGAGTTCATAATGACTATTTTTTTCTTAAAGCACTAACTGAACTGAACTGATGGCAAGCAACAAATGACATTCAGCTGCATTTAAGTCATTTTAATGGTTTGATTAGATCACATTTATCATTAAGGCAAAAAACTCAGAAGGCACATTTTTCATAATCGCTTTGTACAAAGTACTTCTGCACATGCATTACTTAACAGACACTTCTCAGTTCCTGAATTCAAGAGCATAAAGGTAGTCTTGAAAATTTAGCTTTACCTCTATTAACTTGAGATAGTACATTAATACCATACTGTATCCTCAGCACTTTATGGGCACTCTTTCTGTTGCCATAGGGCCTTCATGTCCACATATTTTTTATGCATAAGTAGATATAAACAGCTATGATCAGAAGGAAGCGTTTTTGAAAGCAAGCTATAATCATAGCTAAGTCTTTTAAATGATATGGAAGACAAGTGTAATGAAAAAAATCTGCGTACTGGCTGGAGTGACAGGTGCTGATAAAGTCAAGTTCTGGTTATCAAGAAAGGACAGAAAGAAGCTCAGTGCTTAAGAAAAGTGAATGGAAATGTGCTGCCTGAAGGCTCTGAAGTAGACACTGAGGTCTGGATGACAGCTTCCATTCTCACTTACTGCTTGCAAAAGACTGATGGCAAGTAGTAGATGAAGGAATGACGATAGCCTGGATCCCACATACACACAGCATCTCTCAGCAGTTTCCTTGGGAATATTAAAATTATTGTTTTTATATCCTAAACCCAGATAGAGTTCTAAAGAGTAATCAAGAATCTAACCAAAATGGCATTAACCCGCAGGATTTGAAAGCATGGAATAATGAAAGCTAAAAATATATTTAAGAAGATAGGTTTGAAATTTAAACTAGTCTCTCATAATATTCAATATATAATTGATCTGATGCATGCACTTAACTGTATGGATATAAAATAGCAGGCAGTGACATTTTATTTTTACTAAACTTAGGCAACCACACTTTTTTGGAAAGCCATCCATGAGTCACTATATGAAATCATTCCTCTTTGGTAGCACGAATACATAGGCCTTTAACCAGTCAAAAATTAAGCTATTTCCTATCATTTTTGAAATAGAGTAGATTGATGGATGGTGTGTGCATGCGCAGTCATGTCTTACTCTTTGTGACCCATGGACTGCAGCCTGCCAGGCTCCCCAGTCCATGGAATTTCCCAGACAAGGATGCTGGAGTGAGTCACCATTTCTTCCTCCAGGGGATCTTCCTGAGTCTCCTGTGTCTCCTAAATTGGCAGGAGGATTCTTTTTTTTTTTTTTTTTTGGAGGCTAATTATTTTACAATATTATATTGGTTGGTTTTGCCATACATTGACATGAATCCGCCCCGGGTGTACATGAGTTCCCCTTCTTGAACCCCCCTCCCACCTCCCTCCTCCCTTTACCCTCCCTCTGGGTCATCCCCACACACCAGCCCCAAGCATCCTGTAACATGCATCAACTCTGAACTGGTGATTCATTTCACATATGACAACATACATGTTTCAATGCCATTCTCCCAAACCATCCCACCCTCACCCTCTCCCATAGAGTCCCAAAGACTGTTCTATACATCTGGGTCTCTTTTGCTGTCTCGTATACAGGGTTATCATTTACATCTTTCTAAATTCCATATATATGCGTTAGTATACTGTATTGGTGTTTTTCTTTCTGGCTTACTTCACTCTGTATAATAGGCTCCAGTTTCATCCACCTCATTAGAACTGATTCAAATGCATTCTTTTTAATGGCTGAGTAATACTCCATTGTGTATATGCACCAAATCTTTCTTATCCATTCGTCTGCAGATGGACATCTAGGTTGCTTCCATGTCCTGGCTATTATAAACAGTGCTGCGATGAACATTGGAGTACATGTGTCTCTTTCAATTCTGGTTTCCTCAGTGTGTATGCCCAGGAGTGCGATTGCTGGATCATATGGCAGTTCTATTTCCAGTTTTTTGAGGAATCTCCACACTGTTCTCCATAGTGGCTGTACTAGTTTGCATTCCCACCAACAGTGTAAGAGGGTTCCCTTTTCTCCACACCCTCTCCAGCATTTATTGCATGTAGACTTTTGGATAGCAGTCATTCTGACTGGTGTGAAATGGTATCTCGTTGTGGTTTTGATTTGCATTTCTCTGATTATGAGGGATGTTGAGCATTTTTTCATGTGTTTGTTAGCCATCTTTATATCTTGGCAGGAGGATTCTTTACTGCTGTAACACCCAGGAAACCTAGATTGATGGACAGAGTCAGATAATTATGGTTTGCTGCTTTTGAATGTGTCAACTTGCAGGTATGTCATCCCTTTTTTCAGTCATGGTGTCAATTGTCATTATCATCATTGTCATCATCCTCAAAAATGATAGAATGTTTGTACTAGAAGGAATATCAAAGATAAAGCTGCCAAACTGCTTAATCTTCAAGAAATTAAAGTCTAAAGAAGCTAAGCAATACAGGACAACCTGGCAAAACAGCAGGAATTCAAGCATCACCACACTTGCCAATACTTTGTAAGCCAATATTTAAGCCAATACTTTGCTACTAATTCTGTGCTACTCTGAATGTCTGCTTCTATTATACTGTATCTCATTGAGGGTAATGCAATATCAAGTATATGGCACACAACTATTTTATATACCATTTTAAAAACAGATAATGGACATTAAACTATCCTCTGCCATCAACTGTATGCCACATCTTCACTTCAAAAATGTTGATTATGAAAAAAATGGGAATCTTAGAATTACTGAAATACGGTATCACATACTAAACATGAAGGAAAGGATCACTTCTTGGTTCAGTCAAATTCATAATTAGATACTAATTGATGATTATTTAATTCATACAACAACTTTAATTCTATAAGCAATTGGGATCCAGAAGAACAAGTGACTTTCCTTAATCACACAGAGATCTGATACACACAAATATTAAGACAAACACAGTTTTGGTCCAGCAGTGATGGCAGCTTCCATAACTTGAGTCCTGTCTCAAATAGCAGGTCACTGTGTGACTATGGGTGAGTCATATGGCTCTCTCTCTGGATTACTGGCTTAAGATAAGACATCTGTAATAAGAAAGCAGCACCCAGTGATTTGTGTGATTCTTTCCAGACTTAATGGTCTTTAATTATTCATGTATGTAATAGTATATTCCACACACACTAAATCATGGTTCTTATTAATAACTTGCAAGAGAAATGCAAAAATTTACTGACATCTTTTCTGTACTTTATATAGAATTCAGTAAAGTGAAGGTAAAAGTAAAAGTTAGTCGTGTCCAACTCTTTGCGATCCCATGGACTTCTCCAGTCCATGGAATTCTCCAGGCCAGAATACTGGAGTGGGTAGCTTTTCCCTTCTCCAGGGGATCTTCCCAACCCAGGGATCAAGACCAGGTCTCCCACATTGCCATTGCAGGTGGATTCTTTACCTTCTGAGCCACAAGGGAAGCCCACAGAATTCAGTAGAAAATCTATAAAACATAAATTCAAAATGTTTATGAAGGATCTGATTCTCATCATGTCTACTATAATTACCACTTTCCACTCTTCCATTTCATGAAAAAGGTTATTGAAACTTCAGAAATATATTTGACATCAGTATCTTTGTGATCAAAATTTGTAGGTTGTAGCAGAATTGAATGTTCCTCTTCACATCTAGATCCAACATATTAGGATTTGTTAAACATTACAAACCCTGAACATTTACCATTCATGACACCTGCAGAACTGCCTACTGCCCTTTCACTCTCCCAAGACTGCAGGTTGAGACTTGACACAGGCTCTGGACCCTATTATGGCCAGATATCTTGATATCCTTACTCACAGTGATCATCTAGGCAGTCAAATGGGGAAGACACTCCCAGGGGACTGAGTGACCAGCACAGAAACCAGGTTGAAGTTGGTGTCCTGAAGGGGATGCTTTGGTATCCCATCCAGATCCATTTAGGACCGACTGAAGACACTTACTTTGGCAGCTGCCAGACGTGCTCATCAAAAATGGTTCACTGCTGAGTCTAACTATAAGTAAGCATTGAAAAGTGTTAGCTGCTCAGTTGTATCCAACTCTTTGCGACCACATAGACTGTAGCCCTCCAGGGTTCTCTGTCCATGTGATTTCCCAGGCAAGAATATTGAAGTGGAAAGCCATTTCCTTCTCCAAGGCATCTTCTGGACCCAGGGATAGAACCCGGGTCTCCCACATTGCAGGAATATTCTTTACCATCTGAGCCATCAGGGAAGCATTGCCCTCAACCAAAGAGAGTCTTCACCTAACCTTATGCCCCCACTGGGGGTAACCTATATTCAGTGATTAAACAGTGTAGAGATACAAAAGCCCAACACCCTTGATTCAAGGTAGGACACCTCTGAGAGTCCATGACAGTCCCAGAGATCCCCATGGGGCCCACTAAGTGTTGCAACTTCATGGTAGTTCAGCTTCTCTCTTGCCCAATCCATCTGTCCTCTCTCCCTCACAGGTGTTTTCTCCAAAAACACTCCCAATACATTGCTTGCAGACAAATCTCTGTCCCAGGGTCTAATTCCCAGGGAAACCTACATAAGAAAGGAACTGTGGCCTTCTGCCCATTCTACCTCCCCACCAAAAGTGTTGGGGAGCAAGATTTCATTTTTATAAATTAGATAATCTTATACTGAATAATCTCTTCATTGTGTCAAATAATTCTATTATAAATATAAGTATTTTTGAAAGGCTTAGTCAGTGTCCACATTTTTACATTAAATCCACTCAATAGAATGTTTTACACTGTGGGTTTTAGACCTGCAGTTTTTTTTGTTACTGCCCTCATATATTTTTGTAAACCAATTGCTGGATACTATTCTAATACAGAGAAATCTATCAACACATCCATATTCTACTCATATAAGTGTTTTTAGACTAGCTTTTATATAATGAATATAATTTCTACATGATAGAAAAAATAATAACTACATGCTGCTGCTGCTGCTAAGTCACTTCAGTCATGTCCGACTCTGTGTGACCCCATAGACGGAAGCCCACCAGGCTCCCCCCGTCCTACATAGAAGAATATAAAATAAGTAACATCTCCCTTTATCCTTTTTTCTGAGGTCTAGGTCCCCAAAATGACCACTTTATATGTGTGTGTTTTGGTTTTGGGGGAGACTGCCATCACAACTCTACATAATGTAATTGAGCTTCTTTTTTATAGTTTATAATGTCTGATACTGTTTATTAAAGATGAATTTATACTATATTCTATAACTCCTGCCACTTCTCTACTTTGTTTCATTATATTATTATATGTAGTTCTTCTAATGGTTTCTCTAAGTTTAAATAGCACACTGAAGACTCAAATTTTTGATTCACACTGTGAGATATTGTTCATTATCTTCCCACTATTTATGATAATTGTAAGTGGTGTGACTGGACCTAAGGTGAAATAATTATAATTCCTTTCCCTCAAACAAGCAACTGATATCTTGTTGTTCTGAATTCTCTTTCAACTTTTCCCCAAATTTCACTTTTCTTAGATGAAATTGCCTACCTTTATTTACTGTATCCTGTTCCATCTTTCTTGTATTCATTTTATTGTTTTGATCATTTTACTGAAGTACTCACTCCCTGAGAATGATACTTTACAGGTAGAGGATATGAACAGTAAGTGTTTCAAGTAGTATTGTGTTCAATTTTTTTTTTTATTTCTCTGATAATTTAGCTGGATATAAATTTCTGGGTTTAAAATGCACTCTGCTATACTTAAAATGGATAACCAACAAAGACTTATTGTATTGCACAGGGAACTCTGTTTGTATGTGGCTGGGAGGGGAGTTTGAGGGAGAATGGTTACATTTGTATATATGGCTGATTACCTTTGCTGTCCACCTGAAATTGTTAATCAGCAATACTCTAGTATAAAATATTTTTTTAAAAACACTCAAAATTTTGAAGAAATTGTTCCATGATCTGCTTTCCATTGATGCCAGGGTAGTTCTCATCCCTTTCAAGTGACCTCCTTTTCTCTCCAAAGGGCTTTAGAATTTTCTTCGTCCTATGGGTTTTAAATTTCACCAGATTGTATCTAAGTGTGATTTGGAGGCTTTGCTCAGTTTTGTTTTTTGTTTTTTTTATTAAACACACTCGGAATTTCATGGACTTTTTCATTTAAAAGCTATCTATTTCTTCAGACCTGCCTTGATGCTTTGTTTTTTGTTTCATGGCTCATTAATATCCTCTCCTCCCTTTCCTATTTTTAAACTTCACATTAGAAGAATATCATATCAGTTAAAATATTCATTGATGTATTTTAGCTTTTCTAATTTTTTGTTCAAGTTTTTATTGTCTAGCTCTGTGTTCTCAAGTTTATCTTCCAAATAATAGGCTTGGTATTCACACAAGTCTATTTTACTCCTCAGTCATCCAATGAATGGTTTTTATTTAAGTAAACAATTTTAAGTTTTTTCTTGCTCTCTGTTTTTTTTTCCATTAAGGCTTATTCTTGATTCATGGGCAAAAATTCTTCTGAGGTTAATGGTTAGATTTATATATATAATTTATATATATATATATTTTTTATTTAACTGAAATATCTTCCTAAGAGGGATTTTGAGTCTTTATGGTGGATACTGTGGTGTGCTGCCCAGATTCCTATCCAGGAAAATCCTGTTACCCTAACTGTGAGCATATTCCACTGTCAGTCCTATCAGTTGCAGAGAGTCCCCTGGGCGATACCTCTTCCCTGGATTTCTGACATCTCCTGGGGGCTTGACGTGGCCTAACCTGGGACAACTCTGAACTGCCACTTCAGTCCCGAGCTTCCCTTATGATTGCTGAGGTTCTAATTAGGCCTACATCACAGTTCAATTTCTGCCTATGCCATGAGAAAGAAGGAAATCATGGAATTTATTCAGCCATGAGAAAGAAGAAAATCTTGCCACATGAAACCACGTGAATGGGGCTTGAGAACATTATGCTAAGTGAGATAAGTCAGACAAAGAAAAACAAATACTGTTTGATATCATTTAGACATGGAATCTAAAAAAGCTGAACTTATACAGACAGAGATAGCATGGTGGTTGCCAGAGACTGGGACTGGGGAGAACTTGTCTAAGAGTACAAACTTAACAACTAATAGATAAATTAGTTCTGGATACCCAGTGCACAGTGTAGTGATTATCTATAGCCAGTAATACTGTATCCTTCACACTGCTAAGAGCATAGGTCATAATTATTCTCACCACAAAAAAGAAATGATAATTATGGGATGTGATAGAGGTGTCAGCTAATGCTTTGGTGGTAATCTCAGACTGCAATGTATAAATGTATCAAATCAATACTTTATATCCCCTAAACTTACAAAATGTTATGTCAATTATCTCACTTTAAAAAAGAATGAATGTATCACTTCTGTTTCTTAAATGGCAAAAGGATTCAAAGAGATGAGATGTTACAGATGCCAGAAAAGATGGTATTGACTTTGTCTCTAATGCATTCTGAAAAAGGTGGATAATAGCAGATCTCATGTTTTGTATATTACAGCAACATTAAATGAAAGTAACAGTTTCACTTTCACCCTCAATACTTTATGCCACCAAGAAAATCTCTCAGCAGAGAGTGGTTTTGAAATAAGTATTATTGACTGACAAAACCAGAAGAAATTTAAAATATTTTAAACCATTGCCTCATTTCCATTTTCAAAAATGAGAGCTCATTGAGCTCCTCTGAAGTCAAAGCAGCTTGAAAAGTATGTGATAATTTGAGGGCAGGCCAACAACCTGATCCAAAACATTTCAAACGCCTAGAATAGATGCTAAATGAATCTCGACACTATAAAGACATGGTTAATCTTACTCACACAGAGTGGGAAATGCGAGATCAAATTTACTATAAATTGATTATCTTCCTTCTTTCCCTGAATTCAAGTTTTCAAGCTATGAGTAATGACAAAGAAATGAACTAAATCCTATGTTTTCTGAATCTAACCATCTGCTATTCAAAATTATGTTTAGAAAAGGACACATAGGGACAAAGCGATCAAGATCTCTTCTACTAATTTAAATATTCTTTAAATTAAAGAAAGAAAAATTCCTTACATAGCAAGAATCTCACATGAAAATAAACCTTGAAAATTAAGTCTTGAAAATTTTTGACCATGAAAAACAAAGCATTGAGACATTTTTAATAAAAATGTTATATCAGTTTCAGATATGAATCCAGGGCTTTTAAAATATAAGGTACTCAAAATTGTTTATAGTGTTACTTTGGTTTGTTTTAACAAGACTGATTCCATATATGTAGGGTTTTTTTAGAATCAACCATAAAGTAGTAAAAATTTGATACTTCTAGTCTTTAAAATACATACACACAGAACAACTTCACAGCTATTTACAGATAAAAGTAAAATTTTAAATGCATTATTTCTAGCACTTACCTCTTGTGAATATGGCAAATTTTCTGGGTATTCCCATAATTATGTAGCCGTGTTTTCTATGTCTAGCTTAATTAGCTCTTATTTTTCATATTAATAAATCACAATCGTAGATAAACCAAAATAGTATACTACCCTCCCCTCAGCAAGAAACCAAAACCTTCTGTTGGAAAATAATTCTGTCCTTTAGTATCAAGAGGCAGAATGTGAAATGGCTAAGAATGTGTGCTTAGAATCAGATCCCCTGAGAGGGATTCTAAGCCTCTCTATGCATGATTCTATAATTTTGAGCAGATTTCCCAACCTACCTAAGCCCTAGTATCCTCATTGGGTTTCTGATTCATGTTGGGCTCCTCTGGTGGCTCAGTGGTAAAGAATCTGCCTGCCAGTGCAGGAGTTACAGGTTTGATCCCTAGGTCAGGAAAATCCCCTAGAGAAAGGAATGGCAACCCACTCCAGTATTCTTGCCTGGGAAATCCTATATATATATACATTTCTTACTGGGGCTTCCCCAGTGGCTCAGTGGTAAAGAATCTGTCTGCAGTGAAGGAACTGCAGGAGATGCAGATTCAATCCCTGGGTCTGGAAGATCTCCTGGATCAGGGAATGGCAACCCACTCCAGTATTCTTGACAGAGAAGCCTGGCGGGCTACTGTCCATGGGGTCACACAGAATTGGACATGACAAGCGACTGAGTACACACACATGCATATACATATATATAATATATATACATAAATTATATATAATACACATATTATATATATATATATATACACACACAATTATTATTCTCAGAGGAATTTTTACCTTGTAAATCAAAACTAAGTTTTATTGAAAAAGGAACAATCAGGAAACAAGAACAAATTTTAAAGATATGCTTACTTTAAAAATAATTCAGTGGATGACCAGAGAGAAGCTGAGAGTTGTAAGAATAAGTATAAAATATTAAAAATCAAACAAATTCAGAGTTTAGAAGAAGCAGTAGTCTGGTTTCATGCTAAAGTACCTATTTCCGTAAGAAGCTGGGAAACTAAGAAGCCTAAACAGTGAAATCAAAGCAAGGCAAGAACGTCTGTAACAACTTCAGGGCAGTTGTTTTATCATTCCTGTTATTCCCCTTGCTTGAAAGATGAATCCAAGGAGTTTCAACAATAGAAAGAGATGAGTACCCGTGCATAATTTTTCTCCATCTTTCTAGTCTGATTTCACTTGGAAGTAGGAAATATTAAATGATAATGAGAAACTAAAAGGTAATTTGAAGACTCCCCTCAACATAAATATGTAATGAGCAATGGGCCAAACCTATGATGTCCCATCAGTGGCTGTTTCAAAGAACAGAACCTGAGGGTTGAAGTGACAGCTTCCTTCATAATGAGGCAGCAGTTCAGGGAGAAGGGCTGCAGGGATATTAGGCCAATACACTCAGCTGCCAAACAATGGCAGAGGTGCCCTCAGCAGCTGACCCACCAACACTTCTGCTCCTAAGAAAAGCAGCTTCGGAATTAATGCCTCTAGCACCTATTTGAAAGACAGTGAGAATGAGTGGTATTAAAAAGCAAAGACGTTGCATTGAGCCTAGTTTCTTGTCTCTTTCAACTCTTGTTCCCTGTATATGTTTATATTTATCAGCTTCATGTAGCAGTGGTTATTTTAATCATGTTCATTCCAGAAGATTTAAAAAAATATTTTATCTCTATCTGCTTTAATACGTTTCTATCTTTCTGCCTATAAGCCCCAGTCTGCACTGCACCACCAAGTATCTTCTCTAGCTTGTATCAGTTTCTTCAATTTGCAGAAACGAGCCTGAAGACAGTAATGAGCCTAAAAAGGGCATGCCTTGCCAACATCATAGGATTTTAGTGACAGCTCATAAGATTTGGAACTGAAAGAGATATGAACTACCCCTCATTTTAGGTAAGGACTCTGAAGCCAAAAAAGATTTAAAGAGGAAAAAAGTGTCCAAGGTCACACGGCTGCTTCTGCCACCACACCTCGCCCTGTGTTAGGAATGGGCTATGCTGGCCTCTGTTCCACCCACTGAGGCAGCAACTGCCACAGCTCCAGGCCCCAAGCCCAACCCAGGATTCTGACTTTTCCCACTCTTCCATATTCATGTAAAGTGCCGTGCCATGGGACATAGGATCCAGCTTCTAAGAGGCAAAACCGGAAGTGCAGAAGATGACAATAAGGAGCTGACAGATTCCTCTCCGTTCCTCCCTCTCTGAGACTGTTCTGAAGTGCAGTGGGCTCCACAGCTCAGCTCATCCACAGCTAGCTGTGGTTTTTCACTGTCATGCAAGTTTGGTAATGAATCACCCCACACTGACTGATTCTCCTCCCTTGCCTCTCCTTCCGTTTTGCCTCACTACTGCCCCCACTTCCTAGTATGATGTTACTGCAAAATGTTTCACTCTGGGCTCTATTTTCTGGAGAGTTGTGGCTGAATATTTTGAGTCACTCCTCCGGGAAAGGTACTCCACAAACTGAAACACATATGTGTGCTGCTTTCCCTGAATTTACCTCAAAAAGTGTACCACGAACTAAGGGATATATTTCAATACATGAGTGGTACTAATTTATACCTGCAATAAAATGAAAATATTTAACATTGCTCTACTAATCTTTGTTCTTTTATAATTCCCAGATATGCATTCCAAAGTGTACTTGAAAGTCTTTTTCTCCCAGTTATTTTACTCTACCAAGCTTTTCATGGGTTTCCCAGATGACACTAGTGGTAAAGAACCCCCCTGCCAACTCAGGAGATGCAGGTTTGATTCCTGGGTCAGGAAGATCCCCTCCAGAAGGAAATGGCAACCCACTCCAGTATTCTTGCCTGGCAAATTCCATGCACAGAGAAGTACAGTCCATGGGGCTGCCAAGAGTCGGACACTACTGTGTGACTGAGGAGACACTGGTAAAGAATCCGCCTGTCAATGCAGGAGACATAAGAGACATAGGTTCAACCCCTGGGTGGGGAAGATCCTCTGGAGGAGGAAATGGCAATCCACTCCAGTATTCTTGCCTGGAAAATCCCATGGACAGGGGAGCCTGGCTGGTTACAGTCCATAGCGTTTCAAGGAGTCAGACATGATTGAAGCAACTTGGCACTAGCACAAGCTTTTCATAAGCTTTCATTTGAAAGCGTATTGTTTAAGCTTGAAATATTTCCACAACTTACCAAAGTTTTGATGGTACAGATTTTAAAATTTTTTTCTCCTAATTCAAAGTTTTAAAAGGGAGGAGTGTTGTTCTTAAAAATCTAGAGCATGAGTACATATAAGACTAGAAGGCTTAATATTTTACCAATTCCTCCTCCTACTTTTACAGAGTAGACATGTAAGACACACATTTTTTGGAGGATACAATATAAAAAGAAGAGATAGTTGTTAAAATACTGTTCCATCACCTCTAGATTACTGAGTATGGAAAAGGTCACACCATCAAAAGAAGAAAATTAATGCATTAGCAGGGAAAGCTGAAAGGATATCAGATTATAAATACCTAACTTACAGGAAGTATAGGAGGTTTTGTTAGTTGAATCAGTTGATTCAATTGAAGCTTTCAGATATATTTATAATTGAGCTCAATAATAGTGATATATTGGAGATGAATTACATTTTCATTAATAGAATGTTCAAAGGATGTGGAGAGGCTATACTAGGTCCTAAAGATCCTGAATATTGTAGATATTCAGTCCAACTTGAGGACATTCAAACAATGGCATCTTGTCATAGGCAATTACAACCAAACAAAGTCAACGAAGAATTCACAACAGTACAGGCTCTCAAAAAGGAAAATATTAGACTCCCTTGCCTTTAAAAATAAACTTTCTTTTGGATATTTTAAGGTTGTTTTCCCTGAGATACAGTGAAAGCTAAAGAGTGCTTTCATTAAGCAGGTTCTGACATAACACCACTCACAGAATATCAACTGGAATCCCAGCACAGTAGTAGTGGTGTCTTACCAACAACAAATAATAGACCAAAGACTGGGTGAGCAGATGTCTACCACTTTAGGGAAGCAGCCACACATCCGTCTTATTTTCCTCTGTGGAAAGTTGGGTGGATTTTGGTGTATGCTCTTCTTTTCAGCTTTTAACACACTGGCCTTTGAGAAAGTCACCAAATCCCTGAGAATATGAATTTCCCTTCTGTCAAGGCAGACTTCATTTAAATGAGGCCGTGATAGTAGAAATTTATAAAACTCCTCTAAATGTGATGGCGGCTTCCTTGGTTGAATTGAGTACACAAGCACTCACACATCTTTTTCAGAATATCAGGTACCCCTGATCTATACAATTGGTGAATAGGGATCAAAATAAAAAAGCATTTCGAAAAGCATGCTTTTTAAATGAAATGTGTTTGGTATATTAAAAATGTGTTTGAAAGGGTAGGGAAGAAAGAAGCAACTTTGAAATCAGTGGTCCACTTGCTTCAGTAAAGAAAACCTTATCTTTAGGAGCTAACGATCAGGAGCGAAAAAGAAGGGAGGAGGGAGGCACCAAGGAGGGTGGGTGCCTTGGCCAGAATAAAAATAAAAATAGCCACTGATAGAAGCTTGGAAAGATATAACTGATGCTGATTGGAAGGTGAGCATCACAGGGAGACAGGAGAGAAAAAGAGAGAAAAGGAATAGCATATTTTCTATTTTTATCTGAAATAGGCAACATCAAGCAGTTGTCCTTCTAAGGAATATGCTATAAACTAGCTTCCTAGACTGTGAGCTCCTGGAGAACAAGGTCCGTGTCTTCTTTATATCTTTTATCCCCAACAGGCACATAATATGTGACACATAGAAGGTGTGCAATAGATGTTTACTGGGTGAATAAATGACCAGGCAGCTCTTTAGTAAGAAGAAAGCACAGCCAAACAAGATACAGAAACACAGGAAGTTAGCTCATGGAAGATGTTATCCATCAGTGACTGCCACACACAAAGGGGCAGAGAAAAATACAGCCTGAGAGACTCCCCTGTCTTTTATCTTCTGTTTCCACCATTTGAGTTTTATGAGGTTCCTGAAGGAAGCCACCCTGGGCAAAGAAGTTGACAGTATCTTTTTATATTTTAATCACTGCTGACACCTAACATTCTTTCTTGAAATATAACATTCTCTTCTGAAATGGTACTACCGAGGCTAGGGCATCCATACTTCACCCTGTCTCACCTTCTTTGCCAATTCATCCTACCAGCAGCTCAGTTTTACTTCTATATCACAGACATGCATATTCAGAATCACATTTACTTTATTTACTTGTGAAGTTCACACATTCATGGCACCCATTTGATTGTGAAATAGCTTGAGAATATATTCTAGTCACATTCTATGTTTATAATTAAGAAAAATATTGGCTCAAATACCTATCTGTAGAAATAACTCTTCTTCTTCTACCACCAAATGTATTCCATGGCTATTTGTTTGGGAGGTTTTAATGTCCCCAAACACCAATTCAGAACAGAACATAGGATAAGTCATTACTT
The DNA here is from genome assembly GCF_049115385.1 of Moschus berezovskii. Lineage (NCBI taxonomy): Eukaryota > Metazoa > Chordata > Mammalia > Artiodactyla > Moschidae > Moschus > Moschus berezovskii. The sequence goes on from NC_142469.1 coordinate 54,662,412, forward strand.
AAAGCACAGCTACACTTTAAATTGAGTGTTTAAGTGACTTTGTGAATTTGTTTTTTCTAGGTGACATTCACATTGCTTATTGCTTGACACACCCATGTGTGATTCTCCTGAATACTGACATTAAAAAAAACACTGCTGAACTAGTGGGACACTCACCAGGATGTCTTGTTATAGCAAGTGTGTCTGTCCCAGAAGCATATGCCACTAAGCACATACAGGGCATCCAGACCCAAGTTCTCCGTAATAGGTGACTCTCACGAACTAGCTGACACCTTGGTTTGACACACAATCCTGTCAATCCTAGTTTTCTGACCTTGGCCATTCTCTTGCTTACGGTTTCATCTCTCCATTTTGGCAAATGCTCCCAGAAACAAAGCCCTTTTGTTTCTACCCACTAGAACTCTAGACACATATACCACCCCAGATGGTAGTTTTCATCTGGTTTGTCCCCAGCATACAGAAAGAATTTGTACAATAGTTTGACCTACAATAGAATATATCATCCAAACCGTGCATTATTATATGTGCTAATACATTATGTTTAACATAGACTTTCTCAGCATGACAAATTATCGGATACATGAAGCTCATCTTTTCAACTCTCATCTTTTGCCAGTTTAATCAACTAAATATCGTAGCCATAAAAATAAACACACCCACCTGTGACCATGCCTAGCTTGACTTACTGTCATTCAAGGATTAGCCGACCTTACCTCAATCCAAACAATGACCTCACAGCCCAACTCATTTGGTCACATTCCCTCTCCTGAGCCTCATCTCCCTTGGAAGTTCCCTTTTGCTTCATTTTCACCATTTTTGTCTCATTATTCTAATGACATCTACTTATCCTCTCAAGGAGAGACTTTCCCACCAAAACTAGTACGTACTAAGTTCCTTATACTGGTAAAGCTTATTATGAAATCAGGCTTCGAGTAGTTTCATTCTAGTGATGAGCAACTGTTCACTAGTGGTCAAATCTCAGTCATCAGCAGCAAAATTAAGAGGAGATATTCCAGGGAAGAAATCCTTCTCACAGGAACCTACTTATCTCTTCTACACAAAATGGACTGACCTCCTACCCTCAGTCCTCAGCCTTCCAAAGTGTAAATGATCAACATGACTAAACTCTAAGCATCCACTGAAGACATTAATTAAATGACAGCCTCTCCTATCACTGCCAGTAATTAGATTTCCTATCAGGTTCTATTGTTTCCTATTAACCAAATGTCAAGGTCTCTAATTTAATAAGATTAAAATATCATCATCTCAGGATGTTCCTGATAAATTCTACAGTGTTCTTCATTCAGTAAAATATCTTTCTTGATCTCTAGAGTCAATTACTTCATAAAGGAAAACCTGAGATTTAATTGAGCAAAATTTAGCAAATTTCATTGCTAAGAGCTTTATTTATGTGCTGCTAAATGATCAGACAATGATATCAAACTAGAAGTTATCATGTCAGAGATGACCTCCACACCACAGGCCAGAAAATATCTCTCAAGATTAAAATAGTAAACTTTCTCCATTAAGTCAGAAAAAAGAAACTTTGATTATTAAGAGTGACTTAAATAGCAAAATCTATGTTTAGCAAGAGTGCAGAATGTCCCAGTCTCAAAAGTAATTATCCTAAAAGTAATGGTGAATGAAATTGAGTTTAAAATTCAATCTTAAAATTGAAAGGCATTATAAATTCTAAATCTGAGATAAAAAGAAAAGCAGAATTTGCTAGTTTTCACATCATGCCCTTGTGTGATGATTCTAAGCCTCTGTGTTTGCTTTTCCCTTCAATTGGGAAGAACCCACTCTCCTTGACCCCTTGGTCAAGGCTCTTTCAAGACTCTTGTTCAAATGAAACCTCCTCAGTGAAATCTTTCCAAATATGGTGGGGCACTAATGATGGAAAAATCAGACATTACGTGCTTCATGATATGGATGTGATACATTAGGAAATATTCATCTCTGCCTATAAAATATAATTGCAAAAATGTAGAAGCTCCATCTAATCAAGCTCCTCAATCTAACAATCAGTTTATTCGAAACATATGAACAGAAAAACCAGCTAAATGACAGCCCAAAGAAGCAATTAACCAAATGCAGAATATGGGACAGAATAAAAGATACAAAGATACATCATACCAAATGCAATAGGTGGATCTTATTTTGCTTCTAATTCCAACAAAATAACTCTAAAAAAGATATTTTTGAGATAATTAGGCAAATTTGAGTATGTACTGGGTATTAGATGATATTAAGAAATGATCACTAATTAGTTAGATATTATAATTAGGTGGCTCTTGTATTAAAATATTCTTTTCAGTCAGAGACTCAGGTGAAATGACATGGAATTTTATTTAAAATACTTAAGCAAAAAAAAAAGAGTAGATTATAGTTGAAACAAGATTGGAAAAATTATGGAAATCATTGAGGCTGGTGATAAGTACCTGAGGGTTCACCGAACAACATTCTCTACTTTCTGTATCTTTGAAAATTTCAATAATAAAATGTTTTAAAGTGCTGAATATATGCAGTGTGGAGTAAAATCACAGAACTCTGTGTATATGAAGGTGAACAAAAGCTCCAGAGAAGCTTACAGTCTCAAGCAGGAAAAACAATATTAAGCAATTTAATTTTATGAATAGTTAATAAATTAGAATTTGTTAGTGCTCCAGAAGAAAAATACAGTGTGTCATGAGAATAAGCCTCTGTGCTTTCCTCAACACTCAGCCCAACCACCATACCAACTCTCAGAGTTCTTTTGTCCTAAGACATTCAATTTCTCTCTCCTTTGTCCCTTAACTCTTATACAGTTTTATTCATAACATCTGTTATAATTTACTGTACATATATGACTCATGTCTGCCTAATTCATGCCCACCTCCCCTCCCCTTCGAGTTTAAAAGGACTTTAATGATAGGGAACACTATTCAATCCAGTTCTGGGTTAACTGGGCCTGTGTAGACACTACCTGGTCCCAGTACAACCAACTTCTCACCTAATGGTTGGGCTGTACACTGGTAATCATTGCTCAGATACATTATTGGAGCAAAGTTTTGAAATTAACTGATAAGGACACAGACTTCTGATGGGCAGGCCCTCCACCTGCCACTACACTAAAGCCACATGAGGCCAAGCGCCAGGACCCAGATGGACAGAAGGGCCTTAGTCTGACCTCTGACACCTCAACTTCCTGACTTCACAGCTCATGTCCCCTCACTTCTGTTCACCCTAAATTGGGGTTTGAGTTCTTTTTCTGTCCTGTGGGAAACCTCTCAATGCAGGTAGAAGAACCTAGATTCAGAGCAGAATAAAGCCAAAACTCTCCAAGAAAACCAAGTATCTTCTCTCTCTCTAGTGTGTGTTGTGCTAAGTCACTTCAGTCATGTCTGACCCTTTGCAACTCCATGGACTGTAGCCCACTAGACCCCTCTGTCCATGGGATTTTCCAGGCAAGGATACCAGAGTGGGTTGCCACTTCCTACTCCAGGGGATCGTCCCGACCCAGGAATCAAACCCAAGTCTCTTAGGTCGCCTGCACTGGCAGGCAGGTTCTTTACCACTAGCACCACTACACACCCTAATGTAATCATGGAAGTGATCATATTACCTAATACATCCATTACCTTTGCCATATTCTATTTTTAGAAGCAAGTCAAAGATCTCACCTACACTCAAGGGCCAGACATAAACATGGTAGCCATCCTAGGGTCTGTCTGCTACATGTATGAACAACATTTGCACTATAATATTACTATGCATTAATTTGCTTTTGAAATTGCAGAATCAACTTACAAAGAATAGCTATTAATATTCATTATAAAGTTCATAACAGAAGAAATGAAAAATATTAAAAGATATGTTCTAAAGTGGGTAAATGAATAAATGGAGAGAATGTTATTGAAAGTCATAAACGTGACCACTGGAAAAACTGAAAGTAAGACATAATTTCTTAAAAACAATGGGAAAGTGAAGAGTTTCCTGGTAGCTTTTTAAAAATTTTTTTGATTTTTATTTATTGCATTTTTTTTTTTTTTTCGCTGTGCTGGGTCTTTGTTGCTGCACAGGCTTTTCTCTAGTTGTGGTGAGTGGGGGCTACACTTTGTTGCATTGCCAGCTTCTCACTGTGGTGGCTTCTCTTGCAGAGCATGGGCTCTAGGGCACGGGGTATTCAGTAGTTGCAGCTTCCAGGCTCTAGAGCACAGGCTCGAGAGTTGTGGTGATTGGGATTAGTTGCTCCACCGCATGTAGGATCTTCCCAAATCAGGGACTGAACCTGTCTCTTGAATTGGCAGGCAAATTTTTTACCACTGAGCCACCAGTAAAACCCTGATATTTGTTTTTTTGGCTTATGTTTTCCCTTCATCTTTTATAAAGGGAATCAATATTTTCTAGTAATCAAACTAGAAATCAGCCTACAAGTATATTGTTTAATGGTAATCATTGAAAGAAATAAAAAACAAAACCCACTAATGCTTGCTTGAGTGGCACAGACCAGTGGTGGAAATAGGCAAGAAAGGAGACTCATCATTATTGTAGACTCTTGTGTACTATTTGATTTTTTTTTTACCATCACATTATTTTCATATTATTTTTAAACTTGCTTTAAACATAAGACATTTTAGGAATTGGGTGACAATAACACTGATGTTGAAGCTGAAACTCAAATACTTTGGCCGCCTGATGTGAATAACTGACTCATTTGAAAAGACCCTGATGCTGCGAAAGATTGAAGGCAGGAGGAGAAGGGGACAACAGAGGATGAGATGGTTGGATGACATCACCAAGTCAATGAACATGGGTTTGGGTGGACTCTGGGAGTTGGTGATGGACAAGGAGACCTGGCGTGCTGCGGTTCATGGGGTCACAAAGAATTGGACACGACTGAGTGACCGAATTGATTAATTTACATCAAATATAAAAGCTTGAAAGGAACATAAAGATTATAAATACCAAGTCATAGAGAAACAATGACATAGTCATTGTTTAATCTAGATCAGGTCTCCCAAATCTCCAGGCCTCAGACCAGGACTTCCTATCAGGTGAGTTGGTGGCATTAGATTAGGAATAAAGTGCATGATAAATGTAATGTGCTTGAATCATTCCAAAACCACCCCCATTTCCCAGTTCGTGTAAAGTTTTCTTCCATGGAACCCATCCCTGGTGCCAAAAAGGCCTTGGACCACTGGAGATCATCCTACTGACTCTAGGCAGAGCCTTGGTCTTCTGATTCTAAAGCCATTCCCCATTCCCATACAACACAGTGCTCAAATACATTTAAACAAAAGGCAGGAATTCTGCGTTCCAGTTCCGGATTTGCCATAATCCATAACTGGGGCAAGTCAATCATTGAACTTTAGTTTCCTCATGTATAAGTTGCACAATCATGTATACATTAGTGATTTTTAACTTTTTTTTTTAAGCAGCAAAATACACTGTTCAAGTGAAATATTGGAGTCTCAGATTTGACAAAAGCGGACACGACTGAGCGACTGAACTGAACTGAACTGAAATGAAAGGGAAAAAAGTCAAACCTGAGCTTCTTTGACTAAAAAGGGCAGAATGAACACTTCAGGCTTCTACAGCCCGGGCAGACTCTTTCAGAGTCTAGAAATTTCTGTGGTCCAAGTATGTGAAAACTATCAAATTAGGTTCTAATTGAGAGGCTGGGTGGGTGGGGAGGTAGAGGGTCCACATTTCCAATGAACTTCCAGACAGTCCTAATGTCACTGGCCTTTTCCTAAGTCACTAAATGCTCTCAAGCCCCTTTCTAACGCCTTGATGGATTTTATCTTATCTTCATTTCCTACTTAACATCCATCTTTATGAGCCCACTGACAACAGAGATCAATCTCAAAGAGCATCACTAGCTCTCGATTTACTAGTGAAGTTTACTAGTGAAGGAGCAGGACCATCTGAATCTGCAGTGAGGTGCCAGAGCACAGTGACGGAGGACATAACCTCTGGGAGTTACAATTTCAGGTCTTAATTGTCCCAAGGTTAGGTGACCTTGGCAAGTAACTTCACCTCTCTGAGTGTTAGGTTTATCATCTGTAAGACGGAGATAAAAGTAGCTGTCTTCGAGGTTGTTGGGAGGATTATAAATGGTATATAATGGTAAATATCTTTAAGAGCCTTAACATGATGCCTTGAATGCCATGAAAAGTGTGAAAGTGTGAGTCGCTCAATCATGCCTGTCTCTTTGCAATCCCATGGACTGTAGCCCACCAGGCTCCTTTGTATATGGGATTTTCCAGGCAAGGATTCTGGAGTGGTTTGTCATTTACTTCTCCAGGGGATCTTCCCCACCCAGGGATCAAACCCGGGTCTCCTGCCCTGCAAGCAGATTCTTTACTGACTGAGCTATCAGGGAAGTCAATGGGCAATCAATAAATGTTAGCCATTAAAGGGGTATAGGGGATATTTTAAAGAGAATTGCTTGCAAAGCCTTAAATCTAGTATCAAAGTACCTATGTATAAAGAATTCTAACCTGTGGTTGGTAGACTCACGACAAAGGTACAATGTACAGGGCAAAAGCACATGAAGGGTTCAGTAGCAGAAATAAACCTCTATTTTCACCAGGGTCCTACTGACTATTTACAGCCTATCAGGACAACAGTGTCATGATTTCATTACAGTTACCCAATGTATCACCAGAAAGTATTGTTCACATAATGTGTCCGTGTAAGAACAAGTTATAAATAAAATACAGACAAGAACAGATCTTTTCTGTCAAAACTAACTAAAATCTGCTCTGAAACACTGATTCCACCTCCTTAGCTTTTCTGTCATTTTCTTCCTGATAAAATCTCTACAGTTATAAGTTTTATATATATATATATATATCAATTATATATTACAATTATCCTCAAAATCAAGAATTAACATTCTTTCTGTCATATCAAAAATATTCCCTCTAATATTTTCCCCCAGCTCACAACAGACAAGCTACCAAAATAATTCTTTTTGAAGATTCTACACTACAGAATTCTAGATTTAAAGAGAGAGGTCATACCACATTACTGGGAAACATACTCAAGAATGCTCTGGCTCTTTCTGATTTTCTCTGAAGTGGCACTCCCTATGACAATATAACTCATTGTGTGGGATAGCCTAGGAATTCAGTGATTTTGGGCTGAAGCATCATGTTAAATTTTGGCAGAGTATTGTGCAAAGATCCAGTCTCAGCCAAAATGCAATTCCAGAAAGCTTAACCATGAATAGACAGCTAATTTAGAAAATAATTGAAAACTTAATCTATCAGTAGAATATGAAAGAATAAATGCTAAAGATTCATTCAATGATTATTGACAGGAGGCTGCACATATTTTCAAAACTAAAACAATTTATTAGAAGCACATTGAAGAAGGGCAACTACACAAGGCAAAAAAGGGATTTGTTGAGTCTTAGTGAGTCTCCTGCGGAGAAGGCAATGGCACCCCACTCCAGTACTCTTGCCTGGAAAATCCCATGAACAGAGGAGCCTGGTGGGCTGCAGCCCATGGGGTTGCTAAGAGTCGGATATGACTGAGCGACTTCACTTTCACTTTTCACTTTCATGCACTGGAGAGGGAAATGGCAACCCACTTCAGTGTTCTTGCCTGGAGAATCTTAGGGACGGGGGAGCCTGGTGGGCTGCTGTCTATGGGGTCGCACAGAGTCGGACACGACTGAAGAGACTTAGCAGCAGCAGCAGTGAGTCTCCTGGGGGCTTCCCTGAGGGCTCAGCTGTAAAAACTCCACCTGCCAATGCAGGAGACAGGAGAGATGCAGGTTCAATCCCTGGATTAGAAAGAACCCCTGGAGTAGGAAACGACAGCCCACTCTAGTATTCTTCCCTAGGAAATCCTACAGACAGAGGAGCCTGGTGGGTTACAGTCCATGGGTTTGCAAAAGGGTCGAACATGACTTAGGGACTAAACAACAACAAAATGAGTCCCCCAGACAATACTAAAGAAAAGAAGGTGGAGATAAAGCTCACCTACATGTTCCAATATGATATATTTTGTTTTCTCAAATTCAAGAAGTAACTTTTATAAGCTCTAGTTTAAAAAGCAAGTGAATTGACTTATTCCCCAATTTTACCTCTAATGGGTTGTATGACCTTGGGCAATTCATTCAATTTCTCTGAACTTTGACTTTTTATTGAATGAACAGATTGATCATTTCAATTATAATTTTATTACAAATATACTTATAAATATGTTTATTTTATTAACATATATAGAAAACTATATAAACTTCTAATTTTTCTACATTTGTTCTGTGTTTATTATTGCAACCCTTTCAATACTCATTTTTTATTTTGTTCCAACCTTTCAGAAACTTAAAAGTAATGAATATTAAATGGTTAAAATACATTGTATTTGAGAAGGAGGGGTGTATACGTGAGAAAAAGAGACAACGAGTTCACACCTGAAAGAATGCCTGTGTTTAAGATAAATGAATATCCCTTTCTAAAACAAACCTAGGTTTTAGTTTTATTTGACTTGTGTATATACACTAGTGCCTCCTGGAGAAGAAGTTCAGCTTCAGAAAGATTCTGCACAGTGTGTGTTACGTCTCTCAGGCATTGAGGGAGTTATGAGGCATCATGCCCATTAGAACGGTTTCTTCCCTATGGAGTTACTCTTCCTTCCTTCCATGACAGTTCTTCATAATATTTCCCAAAAGGCACAGAGTCTTATATCTGGTAGCACTCAATAAATGCTTGCGGAATGAAATTGAATGCTAGCTGATGTGAAAGTAGAGCAAAAGAAGCGGTGTCTCCTTCTGAACTTCTTTCTCCTGGGTCTGTAAGTGCCTTTCTCTTACTTTGAGGTCTCTGTGTCCATCCCACCAAGGAAGTCTGCCCTTTCTCTAGTTCTCTAGTTCTCTGCAAACCTCCTGCAGCTCAGCCACCTGCTTCCTGATAGAATTAACCAGCATGCACCTCCCACACCAGATGGCTCCCCTCCTTTGCCTTTGCTTGGCAAAAATTTACAAACATATTTCTACGTGTCCACACCGGGACATGCATGGACACATTCAAGGGTCAAGAATCTGTATAAGCATCAGCAGAAGAAGCTCAAAGAGCCCCCAGTGAACTTGAAAGATTTGTACTGTTGCACTATTTTGCATTCTTCTCTTGTTTACACTGTTTTGTGTGTGTGTGTGTGTGTGTGTGTGTGGTATACAAACACATTGTTTTAGAAGTTTTCTTTCCCCCATCTATCACCAGAATTCCTCACAAATTTTTCAAGTTTCACTCAACAAGGCCATATCAGAGAACTGAAAATGATTTCTTTAGTCTCAGTTTCCTATCTGACCTCACAATTTTGTGTAACCTGATTATCAATCCCAACACCACTAGGATCATGAGAGAAAGACTGGAGAACTTCTTTAGTGCAGCTAGAATTGGAGGTTTCGGAGGGGAAAGTGTGTGGAGGGCGCAGAATTTAGAAGCTGTTTGGAAACCAGCCTGGCAGGTCACATGTATAGGCTGAAAATTCAGTTTTCTATCCACATTTCAGAGAAGCCTATAATGTCTCTCCTTTTTGACTTAAATAGTTCAAAAGTGAACCCAGTTGTCAAAATGGGGCTAGAGATACTACAGAGATGAAAGTTTTTGTTTCCTCCTGGTCCACCTGTTATGGAGCTGAAGGTAGGAATAAAATTTCACTTCTACCTCAGCTCCTCCTCTTATACTGTACAAACTAATATAAAAAGTAAGAACATAGTGACCTTAGACAAAACAGAAACAAGAATTTAATTCTCAAACTCTTTTAAACAACCTTCCTTCACTAAAAATCAGTTCGATATCTGAGCTATATTGCTCAGTTGGTCAGTTCCACGGTCTCAAAATACAGGTAAGGACTAGCAAACCCTTAAGATATACCAGATAAACTACAGTGGGGTCATAAATCATGTCATTTATGATATTGCTGAGCTTAAGCTTATAACTGTAAAGTAAATGAATAATTTCTTTCTAAGTTTTAGAAGACTTTTGCTAATAACATTTAAAAACTGTCAATTTGCCCCTTGTGTCCAGTGAAGTTCTTTGGCTGGTCTGTTTGGTTGGGACATTGGTTATAGTAGAAGTGAAAACTTGGTTTGAAAGATCCTGGGCTTCTCAGGTAGAGTTCAGTTCCGTTCCGTCGCTCAGTCGTGTCCGACTCTTTGCGACCCCGTGGACTATAGCCTACCAGGCTTCTCCGTCAATGGGATTCTCCAGGCAAGAATACTGGAGTGGGTTACCGTTTCCTTCTCCAGTGGATCTTCCCGACCCAGGGATCAAACCCGGGTCTCCCACATTGGAGGCAGATGCTTTAACCTCTGAGCCACCAGGGAGCTACTAGTAAAGAATTCACCCGCTCACGCGGGAGACTCAAGAAAAGTGGTTCAGTCCCTAGGTTGGGAAGATCGCCGGGAGGAAGAAATGGCAACTCACTTCACTAAGCTTGGCTAGGAAATCTCATAGACAGAGGAGCCTGGCAGGCTACAGTACATGGGGTTGAAAAGAGTCAGACACAACTGGGCACACAAACATGCATACGTACATGGGTATGGGTATGCATGCACATACATGCATATGGGTGATTATATGGGTGATTCTAGACATTTATCATGGAGAAGGAAATGGCAACCCACTCCAGTGTTCTTGCCTGGAGAATCCCAGGGATGGTGGAGCCTGGTGGGCTGCCGTCTATGGGGTCACACAGAGTCGGACACGACTGAAGTGACTTAGCAGCAGACATTATCAGGGCCCTTGCACATATATTCCAACTACTATATATTTACTTGCGTGTCTCCCAACTTCACAAAATCATCCTCCACCCACCTGGAGAAAGAAACGAGAAAAATCAATAAAAGCTGATGTCCTTGAGTAATTTCCACTCCCAATTTCTTCTTGAAAAACAATCAAGGCAAAAACTTTATTAGTTTCACAGCCAATGGGAGGGAGAAAATCCATCATTTTCTTAATCATTTTCCTTTAGTTCAAGGAAGTCCTTCCATTATGAGCTGTCAACACTGAGCCACACAGTGTTGCTAAGCCACACAGAGGGTTAAAACAAAAACACAGTGAAGGCTCCTAATATCTACAGCTGCTTCACCCCTGCCCTCCCACTGTTGCTGTCTGTCTCCATCCCTCTTCGTTGGAACCAGTCTAGCATAATGCTTTTCCTGTGGACCAAAGGTTCTGAAGCCAAAAGCCATAATTTGAAAAAAGAAAAAGAGAAAGTAATGAACATAAACATCACTTCTCAATCACTTTGCTTGCTTCCAAAAGCATTGGTGCATTCATTTTTATTACTTTCCTAACGACACTTTCACTAAATTGCTCTCAAGAAATAGCTGAGGAAAGAATCTGGGGAAGGAGAGAGAGAAAAATAAGAGACAAAGTTAAGGGCTGCATTCTGAGTGGGCACTGTGTGTAGCTGTCTACCTCCTGTTCTTTCAGAAAGGTTTCCCGCCTCACCAATTTCCTTACCCAACCAACTTTTTAAGGTTGAAAATGCCATCATTAGACTTAGAAAACAGTTTGAATTAAAATGCTAGCTCCTACTAAATTACAATTGCAAATTCTGAGAAACCTTAAATGATGTATGAGATCCATTTATAAGACTAGAGCTTGATAGCTGTAATGGATGACAGACATGAGAAACCAGAGAATGAATTTAGACAAAAGAGAGAGAGAAATTATTTCCCAAAATGATACAGAAAAATTTTTGTTCAACAGGATACAGATAAACTGCAAGTGACTAACTTTGAAGTCAGCATTAATTATGTTTTCAGTAACAAGAAAGAGAATCACAGGTTCTTGCGGTACATTCACATTATTTGCCTCCTCTCTCAGAGAACAGTGGTGAAATGTGCAGACTCTGGCATCAGAATGCCTTTTTTGAAGCCTGGTTCTGCCACTTAAAATCTATGTAACTTTGGACATATCCCCTTACAGTCTCAACCTCCCCATCTGTGAAATGGGTATAATAATAGTGACTGTGCATGTAAAGGTTAGTAACATGTTACACATAAAATACTTCATTCAGAGTCTGCTACATTAGAAAAAACCCTAAGTGTTTTCCATCATCATTTTTATATAGGAATACCAAGAAAAACATGGGCTTTGTGTAAGAAAATTAGATAGTAAATAGGTTAATTTGAAAATAATTCCCATTTAAGTTCAGTGTTATATTACAGTTTGCTCATCTTAAATGATAATAGCTATCATTTATTGAGGAACTACTAAGTACAAAGCACTCTGTTATTTACTATATGCATTCAGATTTAATCTAAAACATGGTACCTCCAACAAAGTTTCAGTTACACTTGATGATTAGCTCTGGATAACATAAGGCCTATAGTTAACAACACAATATCACATACTTAAAATTTTGCTAAGAATGTAGATATTATGCTAAGTGATCTTCCCACAAAAGAAAAAATATTTTAAAAATAAATAGCAGGGGCAGGAGATAATTTTGGGGAGTGATGGGTAAGTTTATGGCCTTGATTATAGCGATAGCTTCATGGTCCAAACTCATGACATATTAAACAGTAAATATGTACAGCTTTTTGTATGTTAACCATACCAAAACAAAGTGGTTTCAATAAAATGAAAAAAAAAAGAAGAGCCCATTTTCCCCAAATAAGCAGATTAAATTTAAAATTTCTTTTCATATAGCAATTTATCTTCTAAATTTTTTTCTAGGGGAAAAATATCATGCACAGAAATTTATATGCAATGTTTATAGCAGCATCACCCATAATTGTCAAAACAGTGGGAAGAAAACCTGGATGCCTAAAAATATAGAATTGGGTAAATACAAAATGTTCACCCTTTTGAAGAAATAAGATTAAATTGTTTCAAAAAGAAATATTTAATACCCTAGGAAATTATCCAAAATATGTAAGTAAAAAGAGCATTTTACAAAACATTATTTATAGTATTATTTCACCTGTATAAATATTAGTACAAAGTATCTAGCACAGAGTATAAATCAAATGATACCTGTAAAACACATGTAAATCCAAAGAACAAAGACAGTAGGATGTTTCATGTTGCCAGTGGTTACTTAGAGGTAGAGAGATTACAAGTGATCCTTGATTTCTTCTTTATATTTTTCTGATTTCTCTGAATTTAATATAATAAACAGATATTATTATTATAATTAAAAAAACAACAACAAAACTTCATTCTGACTGTCTCAGAAAGTAACCATTCCTAAGAAGCTCAGCAAAGGATAAGTATGTATAGGAGACAAGAATGAAACCCTATAGGAAAGGTAAGTGAGGGCTTTAAAGACAGTGTAGGAAGAACCTGGACAAATTTCCTTAGCAGACAAAGGGAACTGAATCTGTTGTTGTTATATGTTATATGCAGCAGGTAAGAACCAGTAAGTAGGTGTTAAAATTCCAATCCACCCCATGTGACCAATTCTTTTTAGAGTTTAGAACCAAAAGGAACAGTCGTCTTCTCTAAAAGAAGCCATTTAGATGTACCATCTTTTGGTCGGGGTCCACATGTGGAAAATGAATATTATTGTAGTAACTAATTCATGGGCTTTGAATGCATGTGTGCTCAGTTGTGTCTGACTCTTTGCAAGCCCGTGGACTGTAGCTTGCCAGGTTCCTCTGTCCATGGAATTTTCCAGGCAAGAATACTTGAGTGGTTTGCAATTTCCTTCCCCAGGGAATCTTTCTGACCCAGGGATCAAACCTGAGTCTCCTACATTGCCTGCTTTAATGAAGATTAAATGAGATACTACACGTGTGACAGAAATCACTCATTAATATTAGTTGCTTTTATAATTACTATCAGATTTCCAGTAGTCAGGTATGGATGTGAGAATTGGACTATAAAGAAAGCTGAGCGCCAAAGAATTGATGCTTTTGAACTGTGGTGTTGGAGAAGATTCTAGAGAGTCCCTTGGACTGCAAGGAGATCCAACCAGTTCATCCTAAAGGAAATCAGTCCTGAATATTCATTGGAAGGACTGATGCTGAAGCTGAAACTCCAATACTGTGGCCACCTGATGCGAAGAACTGACTCACTGGAAAAGACCCTGATGCTGGGAAAGATTGAAGGTGGGAAGAGAAGTGGACAACAGAGGATAAGATGGTTGAATGCCATCACCAACTCAATGGACATGAGTTTGAGTAAACTCTGGGAGTTAGGGATGGACAGGGAGGCCTGGCGTGCTGCAGTCCACGGGGTTGCAAAGAGTCGGACACAACTGAGCGACTGAACTGAACTGAATTGAATGAAGCATATACATATCACTGTCTTTCCCTATTTGCCTAAGTATCGGGGGAGTCCTGAGTAAAATTTAACCTTCAAGTGTACTAACTAGATTACCCCTCATGAAGACACTATTTTCTATCTTTGCTTTTACAAAATTTTGCTTCTTTATTTTATTTGCTGCTGCTAAGTTACTTCAGTTGTGTCCGACTTTGTGTGACCCCATAGACAGAAGCCCACCAGGCTCCCCCGTCCCTGGGATTCTCCTGGCAAGAACACTGGAGTGGGTTGCCATTTCCTTCTCCAGTGTGTGAAAGTGAAAAGTGAAAGTGAAGTCGCTCAATTGTGTCCGACCCTTAGCGACCCCACAGACTGCAGCCCACCAGGCTCCTCCATCCATGGGATTTTCTAGGCAAGAATACTGGAGTGGCTTGCCATTGCCTTCTCTGCTGTTTTATTTAGACAGTATTAAATATTTAATATTTTTCACAAAGTTACACAAATTATCTTCTATAGGAAATAACCTTTTGGTTTTAATCTCTTCATGCTACTTCTCTTTCTAACTAACAGCCTATCTCATCTCCTTCATACTCAAGCTTCTCCTAAGGATTTTCTAAGTCACTGGTCAATTTCCTTTCTCCTCAAATCTCTGTAATCTGATTTTGATCTGTTGTGGCAAATCACACCACCGAAGTGCCACCCTCTAAGGTCTGCAATGGCATCTGAATAATTAAATCCACTGGATATTTTCAGGGCTCCTTTTATCTGACACTCAACAGTGCTTGTCTCTATTCCTTTCTCTTTGCTTTGCTTCCACTACACCCCTCACTTAATTCATCTTCAAAAACCGCTGGCCCTTCCTTCTCTTTCTTAACTCACTGGCTCCCTCTCCCCACACTGGCCACTACATGTCAGTATCTTCAAGTGCCAGGCTTAATCCCTCTCTTCTGCTCTCTCTAGTTACATATTCGTTGATCTTCCTGGTGATTTCACCTCACTCATGCTATAATCCATCTGATGATTCTCAAATTATCTCCAGCTCTAGGCCCAAATAACCAGAGCCCACCAGCTTTCCCCACTTAGATGTCTCAAAGGACATTTATGTTGTCATCTCAAATCCAAAATCATAGTTTTCCCCCCTCATTGTTTGAACGGCTTTATAAACCCCAACAGCAACAACAAAAATAATTCCCTTTCTTTAACCCCACATACAGTTTATTAATTGGTCTTACATGAGCTTCCCTCACGGCTCAGATGGTAAAAGCATCTGCTTGCAATGCAGGAGACCCAGGTTCAATTCCTGAGCAGGGAAGATAATCTGGAGAAAGAAATAGCAACCCACTCCAGTACTCCTGCCTGGAAAATTCCATGGACAGAGGAGCCTCTAGGCTACAGTTCATGGAGTCGCAAAGAGTCAGACATGACTGAGAGATTTTACTTTCACTTACATAATTTACTAATACTTTTCTCTTCTTCCCTGCAACCAACCTAGTTCAAACTATCACCTCACTTGTGTAATACCCTTCAACCAACTTTGTTCAAACTATCACCTCACTCATGTAATACCCTCTTAACCAGCTTCCCCAGGTCTGCTTTATCCATCACAAGACCATTCTCCATGTTATCCGAAAAGAGCATTAAGTTTAGATTATACCCAAATGTCTGTTGTTTTTTTTTTTCTATTTGGAGGAAAATTGCTTTACAATGTTGTGTTGGTTTCTGCCTTACAACAATGCAAGACAGCCATAATTATACATAAATCCCCTCCCTCTTTAACTTCCCTCCCCTCTCCCATCCCACTCCTCTAGGTTATCACAGAGCACCAGGCTAGGCTCCCTGTGTTATATAGCAACTTCTTAGCAGCTATGAATTTTACACATGGTAGTGTATATACATCGATGCTACTTCCTCCATTCATCCCACTCTCTCCTTCCCCCATTGTGTCCAACAAGTCCATTCTCTATATCTGCATCTCCATTCCATCCTTGCAAATAGGTTCCTTAGTGCAATTTTTCTAGATTTCATATATATGTATTAATATATGTTATTTGTCTCTTTCTGACTTACTTCACTCTGTAAAACAAGCTCTAGGTTCATCCACCTCACTAGAACAGACTCAAATTCATTCTTTTTTATGGCTGAATAATATTCCATTGTGTCTATGTTCCACAACTTCTTTATCCAGTCATCTGTTGATGGACATCTAGGTGGCTTCCATGTCCTAGCTACTTTGAATAGTGCTGCAGTGAATATTGGAGCATATGTGTATTTTTTTATTATTTCTCAGGAAACCATATTCCCAGTATTTCTCAAGAAACTATTACGAGTAGTGGGATTGCAGGGTCATATGTCTCTACTCTTTTAAATCCTTTGTTCTTGGGGTAAAACACAAAGGTTTAATCTGACCTCTGAGACCTCAAATGATCTGATCTTTCCTTTCATACTGCTCTCCCTCTTATTCTCTGCTTCAGTTTCAGGGGTCTCCACCCAATTGCCTGAATATAACACCAGTTTCTCCCTCACCGTGAGCTTTTGAATAAGCTAGTCCTTCTGCCTAGAATATTATTTCATCCCCTTCCCATTATATATGTACTTCTTACCCTTTTATCTAATGTTACTTTCACAGGGAACCCTTCCCTGGGTCAGATCTTCTAATCCATGGTCTTGTAGCACCAAGTTTATTCCCTTCATAGCCCAGTGATTGCAATTAGATAATGATTGCAATTATTTGAATAGGTTCTTGCCCACTAGTTAGTAGTTAGTTCAGTCGCTCAGTTGTGTCCAACTCTCCGCGACCCCATGAATCAGAGCACGCCAGGCCTCCCTGTCCATCACCAACTCCCAGAGTTCACTCAAACTCATGTCCATCGAGTCGGTGATGCCAACCAGCCATCTCATTCTCTGTCGTCCCCTTCTCCTCCTGCAACCAACCTTTCCCAGCATCAGAGTCTTTTCCAGTGAGTCAACTCGTCGCATGAGGTGGCCAAAGTATTGCAGTTTCAACTTTAGCATCAGTCCTTCCAATGAACACCCAGGACTGATCTCCTTTAGAATGGACTGTTTGGATCTCCTTGCAGTCCAAGGGACTCTCAAGAGTCTTCTCCAACACCACAGTTCAAAAGCATCAGTTCTTCGGCGATCAGCTTTCTTCACAGTCCAACTCTCACATCCATACATGACCACGGGAAAAACCATAGCCTTGACTAGATGGACCTTGGTTGGCAAAGTAATGTCTCTGCTTTTTAATATACTATCTAGGTTGGTCATAACTTTCCTTCCAAGGAGTAAGTGTCTTTTAATTTCATGGCTGCAATCAGAATCTGCAGTGATTTTGGAGCCCAAAAAAATAAAGTCTGACACTGTTTCCACTGTTTCTCCATCTATTTCCCATGAAGTGATGGGACCAGATGCCATGATCTTTGTTTTCTGAAT
Source organism: Moschus berezovskii (assembly GCF_049115385.1). Lineage (NCBI taxonomy): Eukaryota > Metazoa > Chordata > Mammalia > Artiodactyla > Moschidae > Moschus > Moschus berezovskii. Next base: position 54,680,060 of record NC_142469.1, read on the forward strand.
GTTGAGCTTCAAGCCAACCTTTTCACTCTCCTCTTTCACTTGCATCAAGAGGCTTTTGAGTTCCTCTTCACTTTCTGCCATAAGGGTAGTGTCATCTGCATATCTGAGGTTATTGATATTCCTGATTCCAGCTTGTGCTTCTTCCAGCCCAGCGTTCCTCATGATGTACTCTGCATATAAGTTAAATAAGCTGGGTGACAATATACAACCTTGACGTACTCCTTTTCCTATTTGGAACCAGTCTGTTGTTCCATGTCCAGTTCTGACTGTTGCTTCCTGACCTGCATACAGGTTTCTCAAGAGGCAGGTAAGGTGGTCTGGTATTCCCATCTCTTTCAGAATTTTCCCCAGTTTATTGTGATCCACACAGTCAAAGGCTTTGGCATAGTCAATGAAGCAGAAATAGATGTTTTTCTGGATATCTTTTGCTTTCTCCATGATCCAGCAGATGTTGGCAATTTGATCTCTGGTGCCTCTGCCTTTCCTAAAACCTGCTTGAACATCTGGGAGTTCACGGTTCACATATTGCTGAAGCCTGGCTTGGAGAATTTTGAGCATGACTTTACTAGCGTGTGAGATGAGTGCAATTGTGCGGTACTTTGAGCATTCTTTGGCATTGCCTTTCTTTGGGATTGGAATGAAGACTGACCTTTTCCAGTCCTGTGGCCACTGCTGAGTTTTCCAAATTTGCTGGCATATTGAGTGCAGCATTTTCACAGCATCATCTTTCAAGATTTGAAATAGCTCAACTGGAATTCCATCACCTCCACTAGCTTTGTTCGTAGTGATGCTTTCTAAGGCCCACTTGACTTCACATTCCAAGATGTCTGGCTCTAGGTCAGTGATCACGTTATCATGACTATCTTGGTCATGAAGATATTTTTTGTACAGTTCTTCTGTGTATTCTTGCCACCTCTTCTTAATAGCTTCTGCTTCTTTTAGGTCCATACCATTTCTGTCCTTTATCGAGCCCATCTTTGCATGCAATGTTCCCTTGGAATCTCTAATTTTCTTGAAGAGATCTCTTGTTTTTCCTATTCTGTTGTTTTCCTCTATTTCTTTGCATTGATCGCTGAGGAAGACTTTCTTATCTCTCCTTGCTATTCTTTGGAACTCTGCATTCAGATGCTTATATCTTTCCTTTTCTCCTTTGCTTTTTGCTTCTTTTCTTTTCACAGCTATTTGTAAGGCCTCCTCAACAGCCATTTCGCTTTTTTGCATTTCTTTTCCATGGGGATTGTCTTGGTCCCTGTCTCCTGTACAATGTCACAAATCTCCGTCCATAGTTCATCAGGCACTCTGTCTATCAGATATAGTCCCTTAAAACTATTTCTCACTTCCACTGTATAATCATAAGGGATTTGATTTAGGTCATATCTGAATGGTCTAGTGGTTTTCCCTACTTTCTTCACTTTCAGTCTGAATTTGGCAATAAGGAGTTCATGATTGGAGTCACAGTCAGCTCCTGGTCTTGTTTTTGCTAACTGTATACGGCTTCTCCATCTTTGGCTGCAAAGAATATAATCAATCTGATTTCGGTGTTGACCATCTGGTGATGGCCATGTGTAGAGTCTTCTCTTGTGTTGTTGGAAGAGGGTGTTGCTATGACCAGTTCATTCTCTTGGCAAAACTCTATTAGCTTTTGCCTTGCTTCATTCCGAGCTTCAAGGCCAAATTTACCTGTTACTCCAGGTGTTTCTTGACTTCCTACTTTTGCATTCCAGTCCCCTATAATGAAAAGGACATCTTTTTTGGGTGTTAGTTCTAAAAGGTCTTGTAGGTCTTCATAGAACCTTTCAACTTCGGCTTCTTCAGCGTTACTGGTTGGGGCATAGGCCTGGATTACTGTAATATTGAATGGTTTGCCTTGGAAACGAATAGATAATTCTGTCATTTTTAAGATTGCATCCAAGTACTCTATTTCAGACTGTTTTGTTGACCATGATGGCTACTCCATTTCTTCTAAGGGATTCCTGCCCACAGTAGTAAATATAATGGTCATCTGAGTTAAATTCACCCATTCCAGTCCATTTTAGTTCACTGATTCCTAGAATGTCTATGTTCACTCTTGCCATCTCCTGTTTGACCACTTCCAATTTGCCTTGATTCATTGACCTAACATTCCAGGTTCCTATGCAATATTGCTCTTTACAGCACCGGACCTTGCTTCTATCACCAGTCACATCCACAACTGGGTATTGGTTTTGCTTTTGCTCCATCCCTTCATTCCTTCTAGAGTTACTTCTCCACTGATCTCCAGTAGCATACTGGGCACCTACCGACCTGGGGAATTCCTCATTCAGTATCCTATCATTTTGCCCTTTGATACTGTTCATGGGGTTCTCAAGGCAAGTATACTGAAGTGGTTTGCCAATCCCTTCTCAGTGGACCACAATCGGCTGTGGTCCATGTGATCAGATCGACTAGTTTCCTGTGATTATGATTTCAGTGTGTCTGCCCTCTAATGCCCCCTCGCAATACCTACCGTCTTTTTGGGTTTTTCTTACCTTGGGTGTGGGATATCTATTCACAGCTGCTCCAAGAAAGCGCAGCCGCTGCACCTTACCTTGGATGAGAGGTATCTCCTCAAGGCCGCCCCTCCTGACCTTGAACGTAGAGTAGCTCCTCTCGGCCCTCCTGCCCACTACTATGTCACAAATCTTATGAAGTCAAAGTCAATTTCTGTTTTGCTCGCCAGGGTTATTTCAGAATCTAGCAGAGTCTGGTGTATCCAGTACATATTAATTGAATGAAGGCACAGTATATTTCACTTACCCACTTCTCCCCAAATCCTACTGCCTCTCCCAAGTCAGATGTGCAACATCACTTTCCTAGGTTACTATAATACTCCTTCACCGGAATCCCCACCCCCCAGTCTCTTCCCCTTTTAGCACACTATATGATTCACTGCCAGATGAATCTTCCAGATGTAGAACCCTGATCATTTCTTTCCCAGCTCAGTAACCTTGAGTGGTTTTCCACTGCCCACAGAATAAATCCACATTCCTGATGGCCTCCAACCAATCTTTTCAATATTACTTTCACACTAATCTTCACAGGCCCTCTGCCCTGGTTAAACTTCACTGTGTGTGAACTGAGACATTTTGTGATTTTCTTGCTACACATAGGACCCTTTTTTTTTTCACAGTTTCACCTAGAATATTTTAATGATGCTCCTACCATCTCTACATATTCAAATCTGTGAGATTTTCCTAATTTAGCCAAAACCTAATTCCTCCAAAAAGCTCTCTTTGATTTCTTCTAACTAGAAATAATCTTTCTTGCTTTTGAATTTCCATCTTTTCTTTCCCACACTCTTGAATCAAGACTATCATTTTCTAGCATTCATTAGAGCTATTTATTAATACTATGCGAAAGCTCCACATCACTGCAAATTCTTTAAGACAGCATTGGAATATTCAATCAGTGCCTCGTGCATTGGAGGAGCTACACAAATATTCACTGAATTTTAAACTTGTGCAAGTATATGGATTATTCTAGTAAGATGCTCATTAAAGATTATTTCATAATTAGAAAGGGAAAAAATTCATCTACATCACCATTCCTTTGAGGAAACAAGTTGATTTTCATTGACCCAGTAGGTAATTTTCTTTGTTCACTTGCTTAATTTATTCTAATCACTAAAGTGGCAAAAACTGATACAGAAGAAAATTACACTTTTAGCCTTTTCCTCCTTTTTTGATGATAACTTCAGGAAATATCTGCTAGAGATCGTTTTGATAGAATATAATTATCTGTTTCTTGCTAATTCCATTTGGGTGCTCCAGTGGGCAACTGAAATTCTTAGTTTTTCTTTTTGCCTGAACTGCTGCTTTCAGCCAGCTTAGACAGCTCATACTGTGTTTAGTTCAGTCTCTCAGTCGTGTCCAACTTTTTGCGACCCCATGAACCGCAGCACACCAGGCCTCCCTGTCCATCACCAACTCCCAGAGTTCACCCAAACCCATGTCCATTGAGTCGGTGATGCCATCCAACCGTCTCATCCTCTGTCGTCCCCTTCTCCTCCTGCCCTCAATCTTTCCCAGAATCAGGGTCTTTTCAAATGAGTCAGCTCTTTGCATCAGGTGACCAAAGTATTGGAGTTTCAGCTTCAACATCAGTCCTACCAATGAATACCCAGGACTGATCTCCTTTAGGATAGACTGATTGGATCTCCAAGGGACTCTCAAGAGTCTTTTCAAACACCACAGGTCAAAGGCATTATTCTTTGGCGATCAGCTTTCTTCAGAGTCCAACTCTCACATCTATACATGACCACTGGAAAAACCATAGCCTTGACAAGATGGACCTTTGTTGGCAAGTAATGTCTCTGCTTTTTTTTTTTTTTGTAATTAATTTATTTTTTATTGGAGGCAAATTATTTTACAATATTATATTGGTTGGTTTTGCCATACATTGACATGAATTCGCCCCGGGTTTACATAAGTTCCCCCTCCTGAACCCCCCTCTCACCTCCCTCCTCCCTTTATCCTCCCTCTGGGTCATCCCCGCATGCCAGCCCCGAGCATCCTATAACATGCATTGACCCTGAACTAGTGATTCATTTCACATATGACAACATACGTGTTTCAATGCCATTCTCCCAAATCATCCCACCCTCACCCTCTCCCACAGAGTCCCAAAGACTGATCTATACATCTGTGTCTCTTTTGCTGTCTCGTATACAGGGTTATCATTTGCATCTTTCTAAATTCCATATATATGCGTTAGTACGCTGTATTGGTGTTTTTCTTTCCGGCTTACTTCACTCTGTATAATAGGCTCCTGTTTCATCCACCTCATTAGAACTGATTCAAATGTATTCTTTTTAATGGCTGAATAATACTCCATTGTGTATATGTACCAAAGCTTTCTTATCCATTCGTCTGCAGATGGACATCTAGGTTGCTTCCATGTCCTGGCTATTATAAACAGTGCTGCAATGAACACTGGAGTACATGTGTCTCTTTCAATTCTGGTTTCCTCGGTGTGTATGCCCAGGAGTGCGATTGCTGGATCATATGGCAGTTCTATTTCCAGTTTTTTGAGGAATCTCCACACTGTTCTCCATATTGGCTGTACTAGTTTGCATTCCCACCAACAGTGTAAGAGGGTTCCTTTCTCTCTACATCCTCTCCAGCATTTATTGCATGTAGACTTTTGGATAGCAGCCATTCTGACAGGTGTGAAATGGTATCTCATTGTGGTTTTGATTTGCATCTCTCTGATTATGAGGGATGTTGAGCATTTTTTCATGTGTTTGTTAGCCATCTGTATGTCTTCTTTGGAGAAATGTCTGTTTAGTTCTTTGGCCCATTTTTTGATTGGGTCATTTATTTTTCTGGAATTGAGCTGCAGGAGCTGCTTGTATATTTTGGAGATTAATCCTATATCAGTTGCTTCATTTGCTATTATTTTAACCTGCCGGACTTCAGGCTCTACTGCAAAGCCACAGTCATCAAGACAGTATGGTACTGGCATAAAGACAGAAATATAGATCAATGGAACAAAATAGAAAGCCCAGAGATAAATCCACGCACCTATGGACACCTTATCTTTGACAAAGGAGGCAAGAATATACAATGGAGAAAAGACAGTCTCTTTAACAAGTGGTGCTGGGAAAACTGGTCAGCCACTTGTAAAAGAATGAAACTAGAACACTTCCTAACACCATACACCAAAATAAACTCAAAATGGATTAGAGAGCTAAATGTAAGACCAGAAACTATAAAACTCCTAGAGGAGAACGTAGGCAAAACACTCTCTGACATAAATCACAGCAGCATCCTCCATGACCCACCTCCCAGAATACTGGAAATAAAAGCAAAAATAAACAAATGGGACCTAATTAAAATCAAAAGCTTCTGCACAGCAAAGGAAACTATAAGCAAGGTGAAAAGACAGCCTTCAGAATGGGAGAAAATGTCTCTGCTTCTTAATATGCTGTCTAGGTCGGTCATAAGTTTCCTTCCAAGGAGTCAGCATCTTTTAATTTCATGGCTGTAATCACCAACTGCAGTGATTTTGAAGCCCAGAAAAATAAAGTCTGACACTGTTTCCACTGTTTGCCCATCTATTTGCCATGAAGTGATGGGACCAGATGCCACGATCTTAGTTTTCTGAATGTTGAGCTTCAAGCCAACTTTTTCACTCTCCTCTTTCACCTTCATCAAGAGGCCCTTTAGTTCTTCTTCACTTTCTGCCATAAGGGTGGTGTCATCTGAATATATGAGGTTATTGATATTTCTCCTGGCAATCTTGATTCCAGCTTGTGCTTCTTCCAGCCCAACGTTTCTCATGATGTACTCTGCATATAAGTTAAACAAGCAGGGTGACAATATACAGCCTTGACGTACTCCTTTTCCTATTTGGAACCAGTCTGTTGTTCCATGTCCAGTTCTGACTGTTGCTTCCTGACCTGCATACAGGTTTCTCAAGAGGCAGGTCAGGTGGTCTGGTTTCCCATCTCTTTCAGAATTTTCCAGTTTATTGTGATCCACACAGCATACCATGTACCCAAGCCATTTCTCTCAATGGGCTCCTGCTTCATCTTCTGAAGTAAGGAGGCAAACCAGGGAGAGAAAGTGCCTTTCCTGACAAATCTAAAGGTAGAAAGAGGGAATTAACCCATCAGCACTGCAGTGTGGACTGTTGTCAAAACTTTATCCTCAAAAATTCAGAACCAAGTGAATTTTAGGAACATGAATTCAGATTAAGAGATCTCGTAACAATGTCTTTAAACTTGCTTTGTACATTTAGCATGATTATACAAATATAAGGCATTATTAATACTAACCAAGTGTGATCCAAAAGATTGATATAAACGTAAAATTTAATTGTGCATGAAGCCATTGCATGTTATTTGAGAATCTAAAGCTTTTCTACAGGAAGTGACTCCATTCTTACCTTTCAGGCTAAGTGGCCTAATGCAAAGGATGTTACAGTGAAGTCAGGAAATCGGTGTTCTGGTTCCATCTGCCCCTTGCTTATCATGAGTCCTTGGAAAAAGTGCTAAACCTCTCTGAGCTGCAGATTTATTTTTCCTGAAATGAAAAGAATATCTATTCTACCTGCCCTTCTGGATATTTTTTGAGAATCAAATGAAAACAAATAAAATAATAAATATGAAAGCATGCTGCTAACTGAAACCACATGATTTTAGTGACATATTTTCAGCCTAATGAATTAATATATGACATGAAATTCAAATTATTTCCAAAAATATTTATCACAAATCAAATTTTACCTTTGCCCACCTTTATAGAAGATGATGGCAGCATGCCTCATACCTAATTGAGTGTGATCTATCCTTATTTCTTCAAATAATCTGTTCTTTTTTAGGTAAGGCCATTACCTTGAGTTTTTTCTCACAAAGCCTATTCGTTCAAAGCTGAAATCAGTCCTCTTCTTCTCTTCATCTTTTCCAAATTTCCAAAATCTGATTTAAAATGCTGATCTTAGCAGTAGACAGACTGAGACGATGGATGTTGATTTATGTTTTACCTTATTACCCCACAGGTCTTCCTTCAAGCTATCTTCCAATACCAGTTCACTTATCCTAGCATCATTCATTCAATCATATTTGTTGGGCACGTAATATATGGAAGGCAGTAGAGAATGCAGCAAAGTAGAGAATACAAATTTGTGTTTGGTTCTATCTTGTCTTTTCAGGAGAATGCTTCGGTGTCAACAAAAAACAGAATATTTTTTAATTTGTGGAAGCTTTATTCTGAGAAAGTAACTTAGACATTCAGATTGTCCCAGAAAGTTGACTTGAAAGGGTATTTTTAGTTCTCTCAGGGGCAGTTGTGTACTTAAATGCTAAAAGTCCTAGGCTAGCAGCATTTGCTAATTTTCTTTACATGTTTAAGTCACATTCTTCTTTACCTCCTGAATCTAATCAAAGCCCTCCCACACTGTGTTGCTGATTAATTTTTAGGTAGACATTTTAGGAAACAATGATGTTTTTAATATGCACAACATTATTGCCACGAAATAAAAACATGACCCAGGCATTTTTAAGTGAAATGGAATGTTAGAAATCTTCTAATTCAAGTTCCTATTTTACAGATTTGTAAAACTGAAGCCCTCCAAAATTCAGAAACTAGTCTGAGGTTCCATAAGTAACTAGTAACTAATCTGTGACTGTCTCTCCTCCCAGACCAGGGTCTGATCTACATTTCAAAAGAATATTTTGCACAGCCAGAACCATAAACAAAATGAAAAGGCCACCTACTAAATGGTAGAAAATATTTGCAAGTCATATATCACAAAAGGAGTTAATATCCAAAGTGTATGAGTATAAAACGTATTCAGTTCAGTTCACTTCAGTCGCTCAGTCGTGTCTGACTCTTTGCGACCCCATGAATCACAGCACGCCAGGCCTCCCTGTCCATCACCAACTCCCGGAGTTCACTCAAACTCATGTCCATCGAGTCGGTGATGCCATCCAGCCATCTCATTCTCTGTTGTCCCCGTCTCCTCCTGCACCCAATCCCGCCCAGCATCAGAGTCTTTTCCAGTGAGTCAACTCGTTACATGAGGTGGCCAAAGTATTGGAGTTTCAGCTTTAGCATCAGTCCCTCCAATGAACACCCAGGATTGATCTCCTTTATTTATTTATTTTTCTTTAGAATGGACTGGTTGGATCTCCTTGCAGTCCAAGGGACTCTCAAACATTAGCAAAAAAAAAAAATCCAATAAAAAATGGACAGAAGATTTGAATAACATTTATCCAAAGAAGACATACAGAGGGCCAACAGGTACATAAAAAGATGCTCATCATCACTAGCCACCAGGGACATTAAAAGCACAATAATGTATCATCCCACACCTGTTAAAATGGCTATTATCAAAAAGGCAAGAAGTAACCAGTGAAAGGGAGGGTGGGGAGGAAAAGAAAGCCTAGTGCACTGTTGGTGAGAATGTGAATTGATGAAGCCACTAAGGCGAACAGTATGGAGCAAATAGAATTATCATGTAATATAGCAATTCCACTTCTAGTATTATCCAAAAAAATGAGAACTGTAACTCCAAAAGATATATGCACCCCCATGTTCACTGTAGAATTATTTAAAATAACCAAGATACGGAAACAAGCTAACTGTTCACTGATGGATGAATGGATCAAGAAGATGTGATTCTATAGACTATTATCGAGTTAAAAAAAGAAGGAAATCTTAGCATTTGCAGCAACACACACAGAACCTGCGGAGATTATGCTAAGAGAAGTCAGTCAGACACAGAAAGACAAATACCATATGATCTCATTTATATTTGGAATCTAAACAAAAAAATCAAGCTCATGAATACAGAGAACAGATTGGAGGTTGCTGGAAGTGGGTGCTAGGAGTTGGGCAGAATGAGAGAAGAGGGTCAAAGGGTATTAACTTACAATTACAAAATAAATACATCATGGGGATATAATGTACATCATGGTGACTAGTATAATTGATAATACTGTATTACAAACTTGAAAGTTGTTAGAGTAAATCTTAAAAGTTCTCATCCAAAGAAAAAGTTGTAACTATATGTGGTGATGGATAATATCACACTTGTAGTCATCATTTTGCAATACGTATAAATATCAAATTATTATGTTGTAGGTTGTACATCAATTATACCTCAATTTAAAATTTCTTTAAAAAAAAGGAACACCGGACACTTCTTGCAGAGCTGACCTCTAATTTGGAATTGAATGTGGCTTGTACTGCAAGGAGATCCAACCAGTCCATTCTAAAGGAGATCAATCCTGGGTGTTCATTGGAAGGACTGATGCTAAAGCTGAAACTGCAATACTTTGGCCACCTCATGCGACGAGTTGACTCAATGGAAAAGACTCTGATGCTGGGAAAGGTTGGGGGTGGGAGGAGAAGGGGACGACAGAGAATGAGATGGCTGGATGGCATCACCGACTCTGTGGACATGAGTTTGAGTGAACTCCGGGAGTTGGTGATGGACAGAGAGCCCTGGCGTGCTGTGATTCATGGGGTCGCGGAGAGTCAGACACAACTGAGCAACTGAACTGAACTGAAAGAATTAAAGGCATGCTTGTAGCTTAAAATAAATTTCTTTTTCATTTAAAAATTTTAAAAAAGACTTTGCCTTTCAGAGATGAAGATGCAGAAAGAGAAAATAAATCCCATGAAAGGATGGAAAGGAGCTCTGTGCTCCATGATCCTATTTAAAGTTTCTCTTCCCTCAACACTGCCTCTGCTGATCACTGTGAAGGGCAGTGTGGTCCTAGAACAGACACGGAATTCCCATTCCTGACACCAACTCTCTGGTTCCACCTCCATTTAATTAATTCTGATCAGAAATACGTTGCCCTTTTCTGTGAAATGAGAAACCAAGATCAGTTCAGTTGCTCATCATGTCCGATTCTTTGTGACCCCATGAACCGCAGCACACCAGGCCTCCCTGTCCATCACCAACTCCCGGAGTTCACCCAAACCCATGTCCATTGAGTCAGTGATGCCATCCAACCATCTCATTGTCTGTCGTCCCCTTCTCCTCCTGCTTTCAGTCTTTCCCAGCATCAGGGTCTTTTCAAATGAGTCAGCTCTTCACATCAGGTGGCCAAAGTATTGGAGTTCAGCTTCAACATCAGTCCTACCAATGAACAGTCAGCACTGATTTCCTTTAGGATGGACTGGTTGGATCTCCTTGCAGTCCGAGGGACTCGCAAGAGTCTTCTCGAAGACCACAGTTCAAAGGCATCAATTCTTCATCACTCAGCTTTCTTCACAGTCCAACTCTCACATCCATACATGACCAATGGAAAAACCATAGCCTCGATTAGACGGACCTTTGTTGGCAAGTAATGTCTCTGCTTTTTAATATGGTCATAACTTTCCTTCCAAGGAGTAAGGTCTTTTAATTTCATGGCTGTAATCACCATCTGCAGTGATTTTGGAACCCAGAAAAATAAAGTCAGCTACTGTTTCCACGGTTTGCCCATCTATTTGCCATGAAGTGATGGGACCACACGCCATGAGCTTAGTTTTCTGACTGTTGAGCTTTAAGCTAACTTTTTCACTTTCTTCTTTGACTTTCATCAAGAGGGTCTTTAGTTCTTCTTCACTTTCTGCCATAAGGGTGGTATCATCTGCATATCTGAGGTTATTGATATTTCTCCCAATAATCTTGATTCCAGCTTGTGCTTCCTCCAGCCCAGTGTATCTCATGATGTACTTTGCATGTAAGTTAAACAAGCAAGGTGACAATATACAGCCTTGACATACTCCTTTTCCTATTTGGAACCAGACTATTATTCCATGTCCAGTTTTAACTGTTGCTTCCTGACCTGCATACAGGTTTCTCAAAAGGCAGGTCAGGTGGTCTGTTATTCCCATCTTTTTTCACAGTTTTCCACAGAAGAAGTTTTAAGACTCAGAGTTCCTAAACCTCTGTGATATTTTTTCTTCCCTTGCCACCTTAACCCTACCCACAAATGTAAACTTTAGTAATAATAGATATGCTTTAGGTCATTCACTGGCTCTAGAATGGAAAGCTAATAGTCTAGGCAGATGATGCTTTCACAGTATGTTCACTCACACTATGAGTTGACTCACACAATCCCTTCCCTTTGTCAGGCGAGTGTATACTCCTCAGTTCTGTCTCGTCACAACAAAGATTTGGAGTGACGGACATTACAGCCTTTGGCATGTCACAGGTCTCAGGTCTTGGACAGACCACGTTATAGCTCTTAGACAAATCAGTGTTACAGCGCTATTTTATTTAGAAACTAGCAGGAAAATCCATCCTTGAGGTGTGAGGGCATGTCGACCCACAGATGCGAAGAGAAGAGCACTCCAGCGCAGGAGAGAGAGAGATTCCCGGCCCTTTGGCTCCTCTTTTTATGTCTTTTCCTGCCCTCAGGGCCTGCCCTATGTACATTGGGCTAGCCAGGAGTGCTCTTTGTTCTACCTGAGGTCCTCACTCGGGTTCTCAGACCATCCTTTGTTCTATTTTCTCAGGTTTTTCCCTTCCTTATCATTTAGCCACCACCATTCTGGACTCCTGTTTCCTATTCTAACTACCTAACACCTTGGTCCTGAGGTAGAAGAGGCAAGCACTGCTAGTGAAGAAGCCAGACAGAGGAAGCATGTGCAGAGGGTACTTCTAGAATCTTCCAACCCCCAATCAAATACATCTCCAAATTATTCCCAGAAAAAAACAAAAGAGATTTTCAGATAAAATTTCAAGTATCTCTAAGTTTCTATTTGTCACTTCTTTTGCAATTCAACTCTCTTTCTGTCAAAATTTACACTGCTCTGCATCTTTTCCACAAAGATCCATAGATTGTTAGCTCAGGAGGGCTAGTAGCATGAACCGCATCCCCATGCTGAACACAACAATTGGGCATAGAAGGCACTTAATTGTTTTTTTAAATACATCAATTAACAGCTTCAAACAAGCAGATAATTGTCATTATTTCCAAATGATGCATGATCGTTGAGAGAAATCATCTGCTTTTTAATTCAATGTACGTATATGATGATAAAGACTTCCCTGGTGGCTCAGATAGTAAAGCGTCTGCCTACAATGCGGGAGACCCAGGTACAATCCCTGGGTTGGGAAGATCTCCTGGAGAAGGAAATGGCAACCCACTCCAGTATTCTTGCCTGGAAAATCCCATGGATGGAGGAGCTTGGTAGGCTACAGTCCATGGGGTCTCAAAGAGTTGGACATGACTGAGTGACTTCGCTTCACTTATATGATGATAATAAGCCTGATATATTAAGAAAATACTGACTCACCCAGAAATAACAGTGATATCACTATGCTCACAAAACAAACATAGGATTCCCAAATTCTCCTTTTGTCTGGATCCCAACTAAGCATCCAGTTCACTATTTCTGTGTTAGATGCTACATTAAATAATCATAGATTCTCACTGAAGATAGAATATCCCAACACAAACCCTTTAAAAGCAATTTTTGCTGAATAAATAAGCTGGTTGGTTACAAAGTTATCCATGTGGATAATTTAGGAGAATATGAGGTCAGGAGAAAATAAATTTCATTTTACATTCTCTAAAACCTTTTACAGTAACATCTTTGATCAAATGAATGGATTCCTTTGTCATGAAATGAATTTAGGATCTACTACTTCAAAGACATCATTTTCCTCTTTCCTTGATATTTTAATACTGCATTAAATTTGTCATAATCATTCAGACTTTCTTTGCATTTTCATTTTTCAGTCATATGTGAACATTATTTGCTTGAAAAATTTGCTCTCACTTGACTCCTAACACTTCCCTAAAAATTCATCATAGATGAAAAGTTCTAAAGTAATATTGAGTTTTTCATTTTTAGCAATATGTAGAATGACTTCATTCTTGCCCTGAAGGAGCTTTTTTTGAAGTTACTAAAAGATATGCAATAGAAGAAACAGAAGGGAATTAAAATCTAACTGTGAAAATGTCTGTAAATGAACACAAAAATAAGATGAGAGATCCAGAAGACCTCAGACCTTTTCAACTGCAGAGCTGCATCCATTTTAACCAATGGATTGGTATGTCCAAAAGTGGGTGAATATTCTATGGAGAATATGCTTTGGTTGTAATGAAAGAATCTAGTGCTCTGAACATAGACTAATTGGTGATTCTAGAGCATTGGTAAGAGATTTTACTTTGGGGGGCTCAAAAATCACTGCAGATGGTGACTGCAGCCATGAAATTAACTTGCTCCTTGGAAGAAAAGCTATGATCAATCTAGACAGCATATTAAAAAGCAGAGACATTACATTGCCAACAAAATTCCGTCTGGTCAAAGCTATGGTTTTTCCAGTAGTCATGTATGGATGTGAGAGGTGGACTATAAAGTAAGCTGAGCACTGAAGAATTGATGTTTTTGAACTGTGGTGTTGGAGAAGACTCTTGAGAGTCCTTTGGACTGCAAGGAGATCCAACCAGTCCATCCTAAAGGAAATCAGTCCTGAATATCCATTGGAAGGACTGATGTTGAAGCTGAAACTCCAATACTTTGGCCACTTGATGCAAAGAACTGACTCTTTGGAAAAGACCCTGATACTGGGAAAGATTGAAGGTGAGAGGAGAAGGGGACAACAGAGGATGAGATGGTTGGATGGCATCACCGACTAGATGGACCTGAGTCTGAGTAAGCTCTAGGAGTTGGTAATGGACAGGGAAGGCTGGCATGCTGCAGCCCATGGGGTCACAAAGAGTTGGACACAACTGAGCTACTAAACTTAACTGAACTGAGAGCATTGGACTTGTTGTTTGGACACTGGGTTATTCTTTGCTCCCTCCTAATTCCACATTAATCTCAATGTCAAATAAATCAATTAACATTTCTGGGTGTCATATTCTGAATGTGCTATGAGGATTATAAAAACATGTCATTTTTCTACTTTACAAGTGTGAGGGGATGTTAATTATCTACAACATGTCTCAAGTAGTCTGAGGACAGCACTATGGAGAACTACCCGAAACTGAAGGGATTTCTAAAGAGAAACAGATTTATGGAGGGAAAAAATGAGAAAATGCATATACTGGCTGAATTACAAGTTTTAAAAGATGATCAAGATATTTAGCCAATAATTTCTGTCATTTCAATGCATTTGATACCAAAAAAAAACCCAACACAGAATCATTACAAAATGTTATATGGTAGGCAGACGGTGTTCTCTTGACAATATAGCAAAAGTTCATGAATGGAAGGCTAAGTGTTAATTGTGTTGGCGGGATGCTAAAAAAAACTATGGACACTTCCTATTTAAGGCAAACATTTCAAGAACAGACCAGATTGCTCAGTTCTGATTTTTCAGCAAAGAGGAAGAGCAGTGGGTGCTTTCATTTTTCTTTTGAGGAAGGGCATTAGTCAGAGGACTCCCATCATTTCTTATTTGCACAGGATTCTGCATTATCATTTTGCCTGAACTCTTAGATGCCACTGATTTCACAATTTACTATGATCACATTGTGAGTAACTGGCAATATCTTGATTTATATACTGTAAACTGAAAAATGAACATGGCACATGACAAAGCATCCAGAATTATGTCATCCATTTCCTTGAGGCAAAATCAGTAACAATGACATGATGAAGATATTGTACTTTAAAGACCTTACAAAGAAGATATTTAATCTGCCTCCAATATTTGCATTATGGAAAATATTCACGATTCATCTAATATTTATATAGTAGCTTTCTCTAAGGGAAGTGTTTTCATGACATGATTATTCTCAGAACAGTTAAAAGCAAGTGTTTGGGGGTTTTTTTAACAGAGAAGTTGCATTGTATTTAACATCATGGCTAGCACTGGAAACCCAGGTTGCTTATCTCTTAGGCAGTATTCTATGCCACACTTCATTCATTCCTTCTTTTACTAGGGATGAATAACTCCTATGTGTCAAATACAGTGCTTGATACCATGAAAAGAGTACACAGGTTTGGAGCCCGAGTGTTCCGCTTTTGAAAATGAACTCAGTTCAGTTCAGTCACTCAGTTATGTCCTACTCTTTGTGACCCCATGAACTGCAGCACGCCAGGCTTCCCTGTCCATCACCAACTCCTGGAGTTCACCCAAACCCATGTCCATTGAGTCAGTGATGCCATCCAGCCATCTCATCCTCTGTCGTCCCCTTCTCCTCCTGCCATCAATCTTTCCCATAATCAGGGTCTTTTCAAATGAGTCAGCTCTTTGCATCAGGTGACCAAAGTATTGGAGTTTCACCTTTAGCATCAATTCTTCCCATGAGTATTCAGGACTGATTTCCTTTAGGATGGACTGATTGGATCTCCTTGCAGTCCAAAGGACTCTCATTAGTCTTCAACACCACAGTTCAAAAGCATCAATTCTTCGACACTCAGCTTTCTTTATAGTCCAACTCTCACATCCATACATGACTACTGGAAAAGTCATAACTTTGACTAGATGGACCTTTGTTGGCAAAGTAATGTCTCTGCTTTTTAATAGGCTGTCTAGGTTGGTCATAACTTTCCTTCCAAGGAGTAAGGTCTTTTAATTTCATGGCTGCAATCACCATCTGCAGTGATTTTGGAGCCCAGAAAAATAAAGTCAGCCACTGTTTCCACTGTTTGCCCATCTATTTGCCATGAAGTGATGGGACCGGATGCCATGATCTTAGTTTTCTGAATGTTGAGCTTTAAGCCAATATTTTCACTCTCCTCTTTCACCTTTATCAAGAGTTGTTACTAAATGCATGACAATGAGCAAATTCATGAGCTCTTTGAAACTTTCTTTCATGTATGATGTGGATATCTACTCGACTCCATTGCTTTGAAATGGGATGCTGTAAGTAAGTTAAGTGTCTAGTATAGTATGCTGCTGCTAAGTCACTTCAGTCATGTCCGACTCTGTGTGACCCCATAGACGGAAGCCCACCAGGCTCCCCCTTCCCTGGGATTCTCCAGGCAAGAACACTGGAGTGGGTTGCCATTTCCTTCTCCAATGTGTGAAAGTGAAAAGTGAAAGTGAAGTCGCTCAGTCGTGTCCGAACCTTAGTGACCGCATGGACTGCAGTCTACTAGGCTCTTCCATCCATGGGATTTTCTAGGCAGTAGTACTGGAGTGGCTTGCCATTGCCTTCTCCCTAGTATAGTATAGATGCTCAATAAATGCAAAGGAGAAAAAAAGAAATAAGAGAAATAGTGAGAATAAGAAGAAAACAGAATGAAATGGAAAAGGGAGGATATACCTATTCATTTTTGGTTTCAACTCCTTCACTTTAACCACAATCATTGATTGTTATTCTCTTTCATATCTTTCCAAATTCAAACCACAACCACAATGGAAGTTCTGGGCAACAGGGACAAAGCTGACTGTTTACCTTACACTGGCAGAGAGCCGATGGCAATGTTTCTGCAAAACATTTCTTTAAAATATTTTCTGCCCCTGGCTTCCTATCTGCCTCTTTCTGCTGATGCCCCTCTTTCTCCTGATCCCCATTCTTCTTTGCTCCTGGTTTTGTTTCCTTTCAGTCCTCATCTTCTTCACTCTCTCCTCTGCATAAATACAGTTTTTCCTAAAAGCTGTATCCTGTGAATGTATTTCATCTTTCTGCGTATTCCCCTTCCCCATGATGTCTTCCACTCTCATAACTTCGGCAATTCAAACCCCTGCTCCTGAGCCCAATGTTACCATGTGCTCCAAATCGCATTTTCAACTCTGCTTGACATCTCAGCTAAAGTGCCCTGTATTGGTCTATAACTACACAGGACAGCTTTCAATTGCCCTCCAGATCACCACCCATTCTGCTGTGTGCCCTGGAGGCTGACCCAAATGGAAGACATTAACAGCTCTCTTGACCTCTGGCTTCCATTCAGGCTTGGTCAAGGTGGGAGACCTCAAGAGAAAGCAGATGTAGGGAGGAGAATAAGGTCAGGATATTTTCCCTAAAATTACTCTGAACTGGCTGCTTCTTTCTCCCAAAGGCTTTATGCTCTGCAGAGTTCTCTCCTGGTCCTGATAAAGCTTCTGTCTCATACCACTTCAGACCTAGCAGTCACGATGGTTCCTTCTCTAACAAGGCCCAAAGAACTGTGTTATCTATCCTTTATGGTTCCCCCCATACAACTAGTCATACCTTTGAAAACTACTTTTATTACATTCTCCTCCATGATTCAAACTGAATGTGCCATTTGTTTCCTATCTGGACCCTATGTAACACTTCTTACATTCTTAGTAAATCTCCAATCCTCTCTCAATAATCTAGGTGCTAGAGTACTGCAATAATGTAATACTTCTCAACTTCTCGCCCCTTATCTTTCCCCATCATCATATCTGCCAGACCACATTTCTTATACCATAGCACCAAACATACTCTTCATTTCCTCAAACTTTTTCAGGGGTTCCACATTTCCACTTAAATGAAGTCTGGGATATTTCATCTAATATTTAGGCCCTTCTGCAGTAAGGCCACCCTGCCTAACTTCATCTTCCACCACTTCTCCAAGTGAACTTAGATCTAGATGCATTCAACAATTACAAAATAGTATTCAAATATTCACTATTTCAAAACATAAGAACACTTCCCCATTAACAAAGCTCTGCTCATGCTCTTCTTTCTCCAATCCCTTTGCTCCCCACCAGACAAAACCCTACCCCTTCATGTCCATCTTAAATATCATCCTTTTCATGAATTTCTGTTACATGAACTAGTTTCTGCTCAATTCCGTATAAATTATTTGTATTTTTCTTACTTGTTCTTAATTATAATTATTTGTGTTCTATCAATACCTTGAATTCCAGGGCCTCTTGAACACAAAGTCTGTATCTTAACCCATTTTTCATATTTGACCTACACATAGTGGTCTGTTAAATAATTATTAACCAAAATGGAAAATAAAGATTTCATATTATCATACATCATATGTATATTTGATATATGTATATTATTATTATTATTTAGTCACTAAGTCATGTCTGACTCTTTTGCAGCCCCAAAGACTGCAGCCTGCCAGGCTCCTCTGTGCATGAGATTTTGCAGCAAGGATACTGGAGTGGGTTGCCATTTCCTTTTCCAGGGCATCTTCCTGACCGAGAGATTGAACCCACATCTCATGCATTGGCAGATAGATTCTTTACCACTGAACCACCAGGGAAACCGTATATATATAAATATAGCCAAAAGTTATAAAAAATACACCAGTTCTGGTTCTTGATATGATGTATACCTCCTTGGCAGTAGTATAATTATGTTATTCTTTATCTCTCTATTTATAGTTTTTATAGTTTTGCACCTACATATAGTTAAAAGAAAAAGGGGAGTTTCCTCACCAATTCTATTATTGCGCTCACAACAGGCAATCGGATGGGACTCTGCTGTACTAGATTTTTGTCCCATGTATCCTGTAGGAAGCAACAGTGAAAGCACTGTCACAAAGATGAAGCTAAATGTCAAAAATCCAAAAATGCTAACTTTTATAACAGAAGATGAAAGGATAACATCTCCTGGCCTATTTGCTACCCCATATATACTAGTTCATTGATGCTCAGAATCAGGGCAGAGCAAGAATAGAACTTCCAAATCCCCAACAACACAGAAGAAAGTTGCAACTTTAGTACAGCTCAACTTTAGTACAACTGTCTTATTTCCATGATAGTTGTCTTGTCCAAAGTCAGGTTGCTAGTTGGCCACCAAAACAAAATACTACAGGGTCTTTGCTTGTATGTTTATTGGCTCATTCACTAATTCATCCAAGTACTCATTGAATACAAATTTGTGGAGGCCTACAATGTGCTGGCCATGAAGAATCAATAAATAACAAAGAAAAAAGTAATAAAAAGTATAAAGAAATGCTTCAGGGAACTTACAAGCTGGTTGGAAAGGAACAGAATTCAACTCTTTCCTTTTAAAAAAGATGTCTAGGAGAAGACCTTTTTTCTCTCACCCCAAAACATTAAGGCACATATATGATATAAACTTTACTAGTGTGTGAGATGAGTGCAATTGGGCAGTAGTTTGAGTATTCTTTGGCATCGCTTTTCTTTGGGATTGGAATGAAAACTGACCTTTTCCGGTCCTGTGGCCACTGCTGAGTTTTCCAAATTTGCTGGCATATTGAGTGCAGCACTTTCACAGCATCATCTTTCAGGATTTGAAATAGCTCAACTGGAATTCCATCACCTCCATTAGCTTTGTTCATAGTGATGCTTGCTAAGGCCCACTTGACTTCACATTCCAGGATGTCTGACTCTAGGTGAGTGATCACACCATCATAACTATCTTGGTCGTGAAGATCTTTTTTGAACAGTTCTGTGTATTCTTGCCACCTCTTCTTAATATCTTCTGCTTCTATTAGGTCCATACCATTTCTGTACTTTATCGAGCCCATCTTTGCATGAAATGTTCCCTTGGTATCTCTAATTTTCTAAAAGGCAGAGGAACCAGAGATCAAATTGCCAACATCCACTGGATCATGGAAAAAGCAAGAGAGTTCCAGGAAAACATCTATTTCTGCTTGATTTACTATGCCAAAGCCTTTGACTGTGTGGATAACAATAAACTGTACAAAATTCTGAAAGAGATGGGAATACCAGACCACCTGACCTGCCTCTTGAGAAACCTATATGCAGGTCAGGAAGCAACAGTTAGAACTGGACATGGAACTACAGGCTGGTACCACATAGGAAAAGGAGTACTTCAAGGCTGTATATTGTCACCCTGCTTATTTAACTTATATGCAGAGTACATCATGAGGAACGCTGGGCTGGAATCAAGATTGCTGGGAGAAATATCAATAACCTCAGATATGTAGATGACACCACCCTTATGGCAGAAAGAGAAGAGGAACTGAAAAACCTCTTGATGAAAGTGAAAGAGGAGAGTGAAAAAGTTGGCTTAAACTCAACATTCAGAAAACTAAGATCATGGCATCTGGTCCCATCACTTCATGGGAAATAGATGGGGAAACAGTGTCAGACTTTATTTTGGGGGTCTCCAAAATCACTGCGGATGCTGATTGCAGCCATGAAATTAAAAGATGCTTACTCCTTGGAAGGAAAGTTATGACCAACCTTTATAGCATATTAAAAAGCAGAGACATTACTTTGCCAACCAAGGTCCGTCTAGTCAAGGCTATGGTTTTTCCCATGGTCACGTATGGATATGAGAGTTGGACTGTGAAGAAAGCTGATCGCCGAAGAATTGATGTTTTTGAACTGTGGTGTTGGATAAGACTCTTGAGTGTCCCTTGAACTGCAAGGAGATCCAACCAGTCCATTCTAAAGGAGATCAGTCCTGGGTGTTCATTGGAAGGACCAATGCTAAAGCTGAAACTCCAATACTTTGGCCACCTCATGCGATGAGTTGACTCACTGGAAAAGACTCTGATGCTGGGAAGGATAGGGGGCAGGAGGAGAAGAAGACAACAGAGGATGAGATGGCTGGATGGCATCACTGACTCGATGGACATGACATTTGGTGAACTCCGTGAGTTGGTGATGGACAGGGAGGCCTGGCGTGCTGCGATTCATGGAATCACAAAGAGTCGGACACGACTGAATGACTGAACTGAACTGATGATATAAACATTCTTAGCAGTTAATTTTTTATATTTCAATATAGAATTCTATTATATGACACATATTTATAATATATATCATGTAATGAACTTGATATACATCATTATACAAAATGGAAAAAATGGTGAGTTCCTTGGGCAGTTAAAATTTTAACTGTTAGGTGGAGAATACTTTGCTATTTCACCATCCTGAAGCATCCCTGTGGAGCCACTGGGATCTCAAGAGCAGGATTTGAAACCTCCTCTACTTTTCCAACGTGCCTCTTTGACATCCTCTCAAGAGTGGGGATAGGGGAGTCTTCTTCATCACTAGAGGAAGTCTTCACTAACACCTCAGTGGTTTTTGACTTGTTTTTTAAACCAAAACACAGAAGTGGATAAGGATCTTGAATAAAGAACCTCACAGTCAATTTCTACTGAGTCTATGTGAATAAGGAGTCAAACAATCCATAAGAATGTGAATTGCAGAACCAATGGTTAATTGTTTGATCTAGTTCTTAGAGAGTGCTCACAATACAATGGGTTAGGTGCCACATCAAATTAAAAACTGCATGGCTCTTGTCCTCCAGGAAACCAAAGATGTATTTGACCTTTGTTTTAAAAGAGAATCCATGAGACTTCCCTTGACTAAGACTCTGTGTTCCCAATGCAGGCAGGTGGGGTGCGATCTCTAGTCAGGGAACTAGATCCTATACGCTGCAGCTGAATATCCCACATACCCCAACAAATATCAAAGATCCCAGGTGCTGCAACTAAGACACAGTACAATCAAATAAATAAATATTAAAACAACAACAGAATCCTCAGGTGGACCAGCATTCATTTAGTTTTTCTGTTTTAAACGGAAGCAATACTTAGGTTCCCTTTGAGGGATGGACATTGTGAATAACCTGAATGAATGTCGGGAGCAATGGCTCCTTCTATTTCATTTGAATGATGTTTAGTGACTTTCTAGCTGTCTGATGACCAGATCTAAAACAGTGAAAAATACTGTTTGTGCCTACTTTCTGAAAATAGCTTCCCCAAACCCTCAGTTTTGATCTAACATAGAGAGTAGTCATTCCTGTCTGAAGTTATGTTGTCACCAAAAGTAGAGGTCAGTTCCACCTGAAAAATTCAAGAAGTCTGAAAGGAGTAAAAGAAAATATGTGCAAATACATAATAGCAACATATACAGTGAGAACATGGAGAAAATGTTTTTTAAATAATAATTCTGAGTAATGTAAATTGAATAGAGAAACAGTAACATTTCTAAATATTATATGAAAAGAGAATTTTTAAAAAAAGAACATATGAGAAAACTATGAGAGTAAAGAAATAAAAGTAAAATAAAAGCAGTGAAATAACACCCAGCACATTGACTGAAAAATGCCAACCAAAGCAGGGGGTGCAAAAGTGTGGTTGACATTTTATATCTAGCATGTGATCTTTCCTAAATTTTCCTTTCCTATGTTTTTTCTCATCAAAATTTTGTAGCCAAGGACCAAGGCTACATCATGCTGTGAAAATGAGAGAGGAGAAAAGATTTAATGACCAGAAGCTAATAATAATAACTACCCAGAATGAAAAGGAATTTGGACAAAGCAAACTGTTATACGACAAAATCATCTTCTAAAGGTATAAGTTAATCTTGTTCATCATTTTATTGGAACAAAGGACAAATTGAAACATAAGCATTAGCTACTAACCTTCTGTCATAAAGATCTGATCTGTCTGTAATTGCTTTAAGAACAGCTTAATTCAAAGAGAGTGAGAGGAATATAATATCAAAAACCACAAAAATCAAAGTAACTTATTTGTTAAGCAGATATGCTAACAAAAGACGTTGGAAAGACTCTTCTAAACACTAAAATCAGTGGAGTGGTCTTCTGAGCCTTTATCCAAAGAAAACAAAAACACTCATTCGAAAAGATATACGAACTCC
Source organism: Moschus berezovskii (assembly GCF_049115385.1). Lineage (NCBI taxonomy): Eukaryota > Metazoa > Chordata > Mammalia > Artiodactyla > Moschidae > Moschus > Moschus berezovskii. The sequence goes on from NC_142469.1 coordinate 54,703,001, forward strand.
CATGTTCACAGCAGCATTATTTACAATAGCCACAATATGGGAGGGACTGTGTCTATCAATAGATGAATGGATAAAGAAAATGCGAGATGGATAAATACATAGAGATAGAGAGACAGGAAAAAAAATTTCTAAATGAATAGTCATTAAAAAAAAGAATGAAATCTTTTGGACATAGAGAGTATTATGTTAAGTTAAATAAGACAGAGAAAGATAAATAGCATATGATCTCTCCTATGTGTAGAATCTAAAAAACAAAACAGAAACAGACTCTCAGATACAAAGAATAAACAGGCAGTGGCCAGAGAGGAGGTGGATGGAGGGTTAGGTGAAGCTGGTGAAGGGGATTGAGAGATACAAACTTCCAGTTATAAAATAAGTAAGTCATGGGGATGTAACACATAGCATAAGTGAAAGTGAAAGCAAAAGTGAACTATACAGTCCATGGAATTCTCCAGGTCAGAATACGAGTGGGTAAGCCTATTTCTCCAGCGGATCTTCCCAACTCAGGTATCGAACCAGGGTCTCTTGCATTGCAGGCAGATTCTTTACCAACTGAGCTATCAGGGAAGCCAGCATAAGAAGTATAGTTAATAATAATACTGTAATAATTTTGTATACTGACAGATGGTTACTAGATTTATCATGGTGGTCATTTCATAATATATTTATATGTCTAATCACTAAATGGCCTGCTTCTAATGTTCATTCCTTACTTTTTACAATCGTCTGCAGTCATATTATGGAAATCATATGTCAGAAGAGCTGGCTGGCCTTTACTGAAACCTCTGTCTCTGACATCAAGTGTGAATACAGGTATATAGATTGCATTGTATCTTCCCCACAAAATTCATATGTTGAGGTCCTAACCCCCAGTATCTTAGAATGTGAATTTATTAAAATAGGGCCATTGGAGATATAATTAGATAAGATGAAATCATACAGGATTAGGTAATCCTTCTAAAGAGGGGAAATTTGGATACAGACATGTACACAGGGAGAATCAGTTCAGTTCAGTTCAGTTCAGTCGCTCATGTGCCAATTAGAGATATGCTGTCCCAAACCATGGCAACTACCAGAAGCTAGGAGAGAGGTCTGGAGTCTTCAGAAGGGAATATGACCCTGTAAACACCTTGATCTTGGATGTTAAACCTCTAGATCTGTGAGACAATAAATTTCTTCCATTTATAACACTGAATTTGTGGTTTGTTGTTGTTGTTGTTTTTCAGTAACTAAGTCGTGTCCAACTTTTTGCAATCCCATGGACTACAGCACACGAGGCTTCCCTGTTCTTCACTATGTCCCGCAGTTTGCCCAAACTCATGTCCTTTGAGTTGGTGATGCTATCCAACCATCTCATCCACTGTTACTTCCTTCTCCTCCTGCCTTCAATCTTTCCCAACATCAGGGTTTTTTCCAATGAGTTGGCTCTTCACATCAGGTGGCCAAAATACTGCAGCTTCAGCATAAGTCCTTCCAAAGAATATTCAGGGTTCTTCGCCTGTAGGATTGACTGGCTTAAATTCCTTGTTGTCCAAGGGACTCTCAAGAGTATTCTCCAGCACCACCATTCAAAAGCATCAATTCTTCAGTGCTCAGCCTTCTTTATGGTCCAACTCTCACATCGATGCATAACTACTGGAAAAACCATAGCTTTGACTATACAGACCTTTGTGAGCAAAGTGATATCTCTGCTTTATAATACACTGTCTAGGTTGCCATTGCTTTTCTTCCAAGGAACAAGCACCTTTTAATTTCATGGCTACAGTCACTGTCCACAGTGATTTTGGAGCCTCAGAAAATAAAATCTGCCATTGTTTCCATTTTTTCCCACCTATTTTCCATGAAGGGATGGAACCAGATGCCATGATCTTAGTTTTCTGAATGTTGAGTTTTAAACCAGCTTTTTCACTCTCATCTTTTACCTTCATCAATTTATAACACTCAATTTGTGGTACTAAAAACTAATGAAACTGGGCTATAAATACTCTATTAGATTAATTAATTCCTATAAGTTGTTTCCCTAATGGGCTTCTCTCATAGCTGAGTTGGTAAATAATTCACCTGCATTGTGGGAGACCTGGGTTTGATCCCTGGGTTGGGAAGATCCCCTGAAGAAGGGAAAGGCTACCCACTCCAGTATCCTGGCCTGGGAAATTCCATGGACTGTATAGTACATGGGATCAAAAAGAGTCAGACACAACTGAGCAAGCTTCACTTTCACCTTCAGTCTCACTCCCATGGTAGGGAAGTCATGAGAACTGGTCAAGTTTGTTGTTAAAGATAATCTGTCTCTATGTTCAATCAGTCCATTCTAAAGGGGATCAATCCTGGATGTTCATTGGAGGGACTGATGCTAAAGCTGAAACTGCAATACTTTGGCCACGTCATGCGACGAGTTGACTCACTGGAAAAGACCCTGATGCTGGGAAAGGTTGGGGGCGGGAGGAGAAGGGGACGACGGAGAATGAGATGGCGGGATGGCATCACCGACTCTGTGGACATGAGTTTGAGTGTACTCCGGGAGTTGGTGATGGACAGGGAGGCCTGGCGTGCTGTGATTCATGGGGTTGCGGAGAGTCGGACACGACTGAGCGACTGAACTGAACTGACTGAACTGATGTTCAATCAGAACCTATGGGTGAAAAATTGTTCCATTATCAAACCACTTATGGTGAAACTAATTTGCTGAATTAGAATATTAATGGAAGATATAGATTTAGAAAAGTCTTGATACACCCTAAAATCATAGAAAAAGGAAAATTCAAGTTGCTTTAATCCTTAACTACTCTACAGGCATATGCATTTTTTTCCCCAAAAGAAAGAGTCATTGCTGTATCATGAAGTTTTAGAATTACATAACTAAATAAAAGGCCCAATAGCTTCTACAGTGCCTTTCCACATCCCTGGCTTAAGAAGTGTGATTTAAAAATTACACACATGAACCCCTAAAATAATGCTTCATGAATAAAATAGTAGAAGCAAAATAAATGGATGTGCATTCTCAAAGTGATAGATACTGGGCATACAGAATAAAGTATGTCTTGTTTCATGGTTAATTTGAAATTATAAACCTAGAACCATGTGAAGCCATCATTATTGTTCAGACAGACTATAGGAGATGAAATCTATTAATACATATTTACTGTAAATTTCATTAATTAAAAGATCATGATATGCTGCTATATTAACAGTTCTTTAGTAAGTATCATCTCTTCAAATATGAAGACTGGTAGCATTACAAAAGGGAGAAAAAGAACCCTATGAATTACATGTATCAAATGTTTTGCCCTAAGGACAATCCTTAGAAAATAAAGATGATAAATAGGGTATAATGTGTTGTTGCTATTCTTCAGTCAAGAGCAACAATCACACATCAGGATATGATGTGTATTTTATACCAAAATTTTTTACGAACTCTTGGCTTTAATTTCATAGTTTATTTACTTCTTTATTTCAGTCATATTTATTGATATACAATTTACACATATAACAAACTTCATACTTTATAGTATTCAGTTCTGCAGGCAGTTCTGATAGCTGCATAGAATTATATAACCCTCAGGAAATCAACAAACAGGTCCATCACTCCATAAAATTCCCTTATATCTTTTTGTAGTTAAGTTCTCCCTGCTATAGATTGAATGTTCGTATCCTTCCAAAATTTGTACATTGCTACCAACTTGATGGTATTAAGAGATAGGGTATTTGGGAGGTCTTAGGTAATAAAGGTGTGTTTTTCATTAATGAAATTAGTGCCCTTATAAAAGAGAACCCACAGAACTCTCCAACCACTACCACTATGGAGAACACAGCAAAGACACTGAATCTGCTAGCACCTTGATGATCAACTTTACAGCTTTTAGAACTATGAGAAATAAATTTCTTTCATTTTTAAGCCACCCAGTCTATGGCATTTTTGCTATGGCAGCCCAAACATATTAAGACTCTCCTTCTACACCCATTATCTGACAATCACTGATCTGTGGCCTGTCTCACACTTTTGCCTTTTCCAGAACATCATACAGATGGAATCATTCAGTGTTGTTATTCAGTCGCTCAGTCATGTCCAACTCTTTGCTACCCCATGGACTGCAGCATGCCAGATTTTCCTCTCTTTCATCATCTCCCAGAGGCTCCTTTTACCCAACACATTAGTATTTTTGAGATTCAGCTATGTCATTGCCTGTATCAGTAGTTCATTTCATTTTATGGCTTAGTATTCTACTTTATGGATGTCCCACAGTTGCTATATTCATTTATCAGCTGCTAGTCATTTTGGTGGGCTTCCCTCATGGCTCAGATGATAAAGAATCTGTCTGAAATGTGGGAGACCTAGGTTTGATCCCTGGGTAGAGAAGATCCCCTGGAGAAGGCATGGCAACCCACTCCAGGAGAATCCTCATGGACAGAGGAGCCTGGTGGGCTATGGGGTTGCAAAGAGTCGACACAACTGAGTGACCAAGCACAGCACAGGCATTTTGGTTGTTACTAGTTTAGGAGCTATTACAAATAAACCTGCTATAAACATTAGTGTATAATTTTTTTTATTTCTCTTAAATAAATTACCTAAGAGTATTAATGCCAGACCTTATTTTAAGTGTTATGTTAAACTTCATAAAAAACTGGAGAACTATTTCCTACAGGAGCTATGTTATTTTATGTTCATATCAGTAATGCCCAAAGACTGATGCTGAAGCTCCAATACTTTGGCCAGCTGATACAAAGAGCCAACTCATTGGAAAAGACCCTGATGCTGGGAAAGAGTGAAGGCAAAAGAAGAAGAGGGAGGCAGAGGATGAGATGATTAGACAGCTCAACTCAATGGTATGAATTTGAGCAAACTCTGGCAAACAGTGAAGGACATGGAAGCCACTGTGCTGCAATCCCTGGGAAGGCAAAGAGTAGGACATGACTTAGCGATAGAACAACAATGCCTAAGAGTTCCAGTTGCTCCACATCCTTGCTAGTAATTGGTAATAGCAGTTTTGTTTTTTTATTTTAAGCATTCTAACAAGTGTGTGGTGATATCTCTTTGTGGATTTAATTTGAATTTTCTTAAAGAAAAGTGCTTATTTGCCATCCATCTTTCTTCTTGGTAAAGTATATATTCAAATCTTTATTCACTTTTAAATCAGTTTTTTTTTTTTTAATTTATGATTATGTCATGAGATTTCTTTCTATATTCTGGATACTGTTGTTCAGGTGCCCAGTCGTGTCTGATTCTTTGTGACCCCATGGACTTCAGCACACCAGGTCTCTCTGTCCCTCACAATCTCCCAAAGGTTGCCCAAGTTCATGTCCATTGCACCAGTGATGCCATCCAGCCATCTCATCCTCTGATGCCCTCTTCTCCTTCTACTCTCAATCTTTCCTAGCATCAGGGAGTTTTCCAATGAGTTGGTTCTTCTCATCAGATGAACAAAATACTGGAACTTCAGCATCAGTCCTTCCAATGAATATTCAGGGTTGATTTCCCTTAAGATTGACTAATTTGATCTCCTCACAGTGCAAGGGACTCTCAGGAGTCTTCTCCAGCACCATGGTTCAAAGACATCCATTCTTTGGCTCTCTGCCTTCTTTACATTCCAGCCCTCACAACCATACATGACCATTGGGAAGACCATAGCCTTGACTATATGGACTTTTGTTGGCAGAGTAATGTCTCCTCTTTTCAATACATTCTCTAGGTTTGTCATAGCTTTCCTGCCAAGAAGCAATCATCTTCTGATTCTGGACACTAGTTCTTCATAAAAGATGTAGGGATTTGAAAATATTTTTACTCATTCAGTGACTTGTCTTTTGATTTTTCTAAACTGTGCCTTATGGAAAATAAAAGTTTTTAATCTTGATGAAATCAAATTTTTCTTCTATTCATCAAGCTTTGGATATCATTTCTAAGAAAATTTTGCTGAACTTGAAACCACAAAGATTTTCTCCCATGTTTATTTCTAGAAGTTTTATAGTTTTAGGTTTTGCATTGAGGTCTATGATCTACTTTGAGTTAATTTTTAAATGGATGCAAGGTATGAATCAAGATTCTTTTTTGTTTCACATAGATGTTCAGTTGTTCCAGCACCATCTGTTGAAAAACAATCCTGGATTTCCAGCTTCAGTTCCAACATGCAAAGAGCTTGGAAGTCGTCACTCCCACCCTTACAAGAAAAATACTGAACAAACTGAGAATCAATGACTTTTCTTGGACCCAACAGAGAAATGAGATTGCAGGGCAAACTGCCACCCCTGAAACCTGGAGAGACAAGTGAATCTAAAAAATCACAGCTCAATCTTTTAATCTAAGAGTAGAAGCCACTAAGCACTTCCCAGGTGGCCAAGTAGTGAAGCATCTTCCCAAGTAGTGAAGAATCTGCCTGCCAGTGCAGGAGACAGAGGAAATGCAGGTTTGATCCCTACATTGAGAGGATCGCCTGGAGTAAGAAGTGGCAACCTACTCTAATATTTTTGTCTGGGAAACCCCAGGGACAGAGGAGCCTGGTGGGCTGCAGTCCGTGGGGTCACAAAAAGTTGGGCACGACTGAGCACACACACACAGCCACTAAATAGCGGAGCATGTAAAGATAATTTAGACTAATTATTAGAAGTTGAGTGTGGATTAGTATCAAAGTAAGAAATTCCTCAGAGTCACAGTTTTAGGAGGGCTCCCAAGTGGGATTAACCTTCAGAAATCCCACCAAATTCAAGTAAGAATGGAGCACCAGAATTAGAGCACTTTGCTGAACATAGTACCTCTTCATCTTTACATCTTCTGAGATATTTTTTTGCATTTCTCAAACTTGGGGTTGTATTATCTACATTGGACTCATACCTGTTTCTTATAATTAAGATGCCAAGTAATTACAATGTTAACTATACTTATTTGGTTTATAACCAAAGGCGAAACATCTATCACCAGTACAATTATTAATAAAATACTTGTGAGGTATATAAAGATAAATATAAGCTATCACAACCATTAGAATTTATCAAACAGTAAGCTCTCTTTTAAAAAGTGAAGTCGCTCAGTCATGTCCGACTCTTTGTGACCCCATGGAGTGTAGCCTACCAGGCTTCTCCATCCACGGGATTTTCCAGACAAGAATACTAGAGGGCTTTGCCATTTCCTTCTCCAGGGGATCTTCCTGACCCAGGGATCAAACCTGGGTCTCCTGCATTGCAGGCAGAGGCTTTACCCTCTGAGCTACCAGGAAGCATCCTTTAAAGGAATATATTATTAAAATATAAATTGAAAATAATAACCTGCTAATAACAAATTCAAAAGGCTTTTTAAATTCTGTTGTTTCTGAAATGTTTTGTACAAACGAAAAGTAGAATTCAGTAGATCCACTAAGGTAAAGACCAGATTGGATAAATGCAGGAGCACATAAAAACTGTTTAATAACAAGTGAAAAGCTGAATCACATTCACTGATAAGAACATCTTTCAATAATGTGGCTTGAAAACTTGGAAGGAACTAGAAAAGGAATGATACCACAATGCTACAAGGCCAATAAGAATAACATATAAATATGCATGAGGAGTAGCTTGATTGATGGAAGAAATGTCTGCATTTTTCCAAATAGAAAAAGGAGCTAGGCAGAAGTAACTTAAGTGCTTTCTTACTGTAGAATTCATGAATAAGATCAAGAAACTCTGCAAAGAAGAATGGATGGGGTAAAAATGAGCAGTGGGAATTGGAGAAAACAAGCATGCAGGTACTGATAAATCCAGATCACACATACAGAAATGAGGGGGGAAATTTAAACAGAAATAAAAGATTTGGAAAAGGTCACACAGATATGGGATATACCAAAAATAAAAATTAACAGAGGCAATGTGTTTCAAATATTGAAGCATAGACATAAATGTCAACCACATGCCAAGAAAATAAAAGAGATTTAAACAATAAAATCTCACTTGAAATTACAGAGAAGACTGCAAACAGCTAAACAGAACACCTAAAGGTCATGAAAGTATATAATCAAAAACACATTTGAGTCAGTTCTGATGAGCTGGATGAACCTAGAACCTATTATACAGAGTGAAGTGAGTTAGAAAGAGAAAGATAAATATCATATTCTAATGCATATATATGGAATCTAGAAATATGGTACTGAAGAACTTATCTACAGGGCAGCAATGGAGAAACAGACATAGAGAATAGACTTATGGACACGGGGAAAGGGGAGGAGAGGGTGAGATGAATGGAAAGAGAAACATGGAAACTTACATTTCCATATGTAAAATAGATAGCCAAGGGGAATTTGCTGTGTGGCTCAGGAAACTCAAAAAGGGGCTCTGTATCAACCTAGAGGGGTGGGATTGGGAGGGAGAAGGGAGGGAGGTTCAAAAGGGAGGGAATATATGTATACCTATGGCCAATTCATGTTGAGGTTTGACAGAAAACAACAAAATTCTGTAAAGCAATTATCATTCAATAAAAAAATAAATTAAAAAAAGGGATTAACCCACAATAAGTTACCACAATAGCTAGTGTAAACTTTTTATAAAACATGCTTGTTTAAATCAGTTGTCTCATTTCTTTCATGAATTTGAAAGATGAAAAGCACTAAAGAAAAGCCAATGATCTGGATTGTAATTATTTTTTAAATGACTGCAATAAATAAACAATGCAAAAAAAACACATGAAAAAGTATATTTATGTTTATCTAGTGTTTACTATATACATAAGCTGTGTCATTTGAACTTCACAAAACTTTAAAGTCACACTTTATAGTTAAAGAAACTAAACTCAAAGAATTTAAGAAATCAACCATAGGAATATAGCTCAAAGCCAAGTAAAAGGATTCAGACATAGGTCTCTGAATGTAACGTTCATCCTTTCCCACTTTCTATGTTGCTCCCCTAATACAACTAAATTTAATGATGCACAAAATAGAAAAAATGTACAGTGTAGATTCTAGGAATCTGTAGTAGAACTAAGGAAGTCACGGCAAAATTCATTTGAATTTGTTTGGTGTTTGAAAATTTTCAAAATAAAATGTTGCCCTCTGGAGTTAGCGAGATACCTAGAAGTTTCAGTTCAGTTCAGTTCAGTCGCTCAGTCGGGTCCAACTCTCTGCAACCCCGTGAATCACAGCACACCAGGCCTCCCTGTCCATCACCAACTCCCAGAGTTCACTCAAACTCACGTCCATCAAGTTGGTGATGCCATCCAGCCATCTCATTCTCTGTCATCCCCTTCTCCTCCCACCCTCAATTCCTCCCAGCATCAGAATCTTTTCCAGTGAGTCAACTCGTCTCATGAGTATTGCAGTTTCAGCTTTAGCATCAGTCCTTCCAAAGAACACCCAGGACTGATCTCCTTTAGAATGGACTGGTTGGATTTCCTTGCAGTCTAAGGGACTCTCAAGAGGCAACTCCAGCACCACAGTTCAAAAGCATCAATTCTTCAGTGCTCAGCTTTCTTCACAGTCCAACTCTCACATCCATACATGACCACTAGAAAAACCATAGCCTTGACTAGACGGACCTTGGTTGGCAAAGTAATGTCCCTGCTCTTTAATATGCTATCTAGGATGGTCATAACTTTCCTTCCAAGCAGTAAGTGTCTTTTAATTTCATGGCTGCAATCAGCATCTGCAGTGATTTCTGAGCCCCAAAATATAACGTTGGACACTGTTTCCACTGTTTCTCCAACTATAGCCCATGAAGTGATGGGACCAGATGCCATGATCTTAGTCTTCTGAATGTTGAGTTTTAAGCCAACTTTTTCACTTTCCTCTTTCACTTTCTTCAAGAGGCTTTTGAGTTCCTCTTCAGTTTCTGCCATAAGGGTGGTGTCATATGCATATCTGAGGTTACTGATATTAACCCAGCAATCCTGATTCCAGCTTGTGCTTCTTCCAGCCCAGCATTCCTCATGATGTACTCTGCATATAAGTTAAATAAGCAAGGTGACAATATACAGCCTTTACGTACTCCTTTTCCTATTTGGAACCAGTCTGTTGTTCCATGTCCAGTTCTAACTGCTGCTTCCTGACCTGCATACAGGTTTCTCAAGAGGCAGGTGAGGTGGTCTGGGATTCCCATCTCTTTCAGAATTTTCCACAGTTTGTTGTGATCCACACAGTCAAAAGCTTTGGCATAGTTAATGAAGTAGAAACAGATGTTTTTCTGGAACTCTCTTGCATTTTCGATGATCCAGTGGATGTTGGCAATTTGATCTCTGAATGCTCTGCCTTTTCTAAAACCACACTGAAATCATAATCACAGAAAACTAGTTGATCTGATCACATGGACCACAGCCTTGTCTAACTCAATGAAACTAAGCCATGGCCGTGTGGGGCCACCCAAGATGGGCAGGTCATGGTGGAGAGGACTGACAGAATGCGGTCCACTGGAGAAGGGAATGGCAAACCACTTCAGTATACTTGCCTTGAGAACCCCAGGAACAGTATGAAAAGGCAAAATGATAGGATACTGAATGAGGAATTCCCCGGGTCGGTAAGTGCCCAGTATGCTACTGGAGATCAGTGGAGAAATAACTCCAGAAAGAATGAAGGGATGGAGCCAAAGCAAAAACATTACCCAGTTGTGGATGTGACCGGTGATAGAAGCAAGATCCAATGCTGTAAAGAGCAATATTGCATAGAAACCTGGAATGTGAGGTCCATGAATCAAGGCAAATTGGAAGTGGTCAAACAGGAGATGGCAAGAGTGACATAGACATTCTAGGAATCAGTGAACTAAAATGGACTGGAATGGGTGAATTTAACTCAGATGACCATTATATCTACTACTGTGGGCAGGAATCCCTTAGAAGAAATGGAGTAGCCATCATAGACAACTAAAGAGTCTGAAATGCAGTACTTGGATGCAATCTCAAAAACGACAGAATGATCTCTGTTCGTTTCCAAGGCAAACCATTCAATATTACAGTAATCCAAGCCTATGCCCCAACCAGTAATGCTGAAGAAGCCAAAGTTGAACGGTTCTATGAAAACCTACAAGACCTTTTAGAACTAACACCCAAAAAAGATGTCTTTTTCATTACAGGGGACTGGAATGCAAAAATAGGAAGTCAAGAAACACCTGGAGTAACAGGTAAATTTGGCCTTGGGGCACGGAATGAAGCAGGGCACAGGCTAATAGAGTTTTGCCAAGAGAACTCACTGGTCATAGCAAACACCCTCTTCCAACAACACAAGAGAAGACTCTACATATGGACAACACCAGATGGTCAACACTGCAATCAGATTGATTATATTCTTTGCAGCCAAAGATGGAGAAGCTCTATACAGTTAGCAAAAACATGACCAGGAGCTGACTGTGCTCAGATCATGAACTCATTGCCAAATTCAAACTTAAATTGAAGAAAGTAGGGAAAACCACTAGACCATTCAGATATGACCTAAATCAAATACCTTACGATTATACAGTGAAAGTGAGAAATAGATTTAAGGGACTAGATCTGATAGAGTGCCTGATGAACTCTGGACAGAGGTTCGTGACATTGTACAGGAGACAGGGATCAAGACCATTCCCATGGAAAAGAAATGCAAAAAAGCAAAATGGCTGTCTGATGAGGCCTTACAAATAGCTGTGAAAAGAAGAGAAGTGAAAAGCAAAGGAGAAAATGAAAGATATAAGCATCTGAATGCAGAGTTCCAAAGAATAACAAGGAGAGATAAGAAAGACTTCCTCAGTGATCAATGCAAAGAAATAGAGGAAAACAACAGAATAGGAAAGACAAGAGATCTCTTCAAGAAAATTAGAGATACCAAGGGAACATTTCATGCAAAGATGGGCTCGATAAAAGACAGAAATTGTATGGACCTGCAGATGCTGATTGCAGCTATGAAATTAAAAGACGCTTACTCCTTGGAAGGAAAGTTATGACCAGCCTATATAGCATATTAAAAAGCAGAGACATTACTTTGCCAACCAAGGTCTGTCTAGTCAAGGCTATGGTTTTTCCCGTGGTCATGTATGGATGTGAGAGTTGGACTGTGAAGAAAGCTGATCACCGAAGAATTGACGCTTTTGAACTGTGGTGTTGGAGAAGACTCTTGAGAGTCCCTTGGACTGCAAGGAGATCCAACCAGTCCATTCTAAAGGAGATCAATCCTGGGTGTTCTTTGGAAGGATGGATGCTAAAGCTGAAACTGCAATACTTTGGCCACCTCATGCGACGAGTTGACTCACTGGAAAAGACTCTGATGCTGGGAAAGGTTGGGGGCGGGAGGAGAAGGGGACGACGGAGAGTGAGATGGCTGGATGGCATCACCGACTCTGTGGACATGAGTTTGAGTGAACTCCGGGAGTTGTTGATGGACAGGGAGGCCTGGCGTGCTGTGATTCATGGGGTCGTGGACAGTCGGACACGACTGAGCGACGTGAACTGAACTGAACTGAACAGAAGCAGAAGATATTAAGAAGAAGTGGCAAGAATACACAGAAGAACTGTACAAAAAATTCTTCATGACCAAGATAATCACGATGGTGTGATCCCTCACCTAGAGCCAGACATCTTGGAATGTAAAGTCAAGTGGGCCTTAGAAAGCATCACTACGAACAAAGCTAGTGGAGGTGATAGAATTCCAGTTGAGCTATTTCAAATCCTGAAAGATGATGTTGCGAAATTGCTTCACTCAATATGCCAGCAAATTTGGAAAACTCAGCAGTGGCCACAGAACTGGAAAAGGTCAGTGTTCATACAAATCCCAAAGGAAGGCAATGCCAAAGAATGTTTAAACTACCTAAAAGTTTAAAAGATCTAATTAGAAAGGAAACTCTAGCCATCACCATGTTACTTACAAAGAATACCAAAAGGCTTAAAGGCCCATAGGTACCTTCAGTGGGGTGCCAAAAAGACATTATCATCTCTTTTGGGTAAGATATTTAGAGCTCTATAAGTCTCCCGTGGAAATAGAGACATGTTGCCTGGAATGAGACCACAACTTAAACCATTTAAATCCATGAACACATCATGCTAAGGACTTCCTCTTACTACTTCAGAAATGAGAGAAAGAGGTTCTGGAATAATGGGACTGAGAATAGATATACTTTGATACCGAAAATAGTAATAATAACAAGAGAAGCTTCACACCTACACTGTGTCTGCTGTTACAGCCACTGTTCTAACCATGAGTTAGAGTAATGAGTTATAAGGAATAACTCATTTAATCTTCTTAAAAACCTAATAAAGTACTGATACTAGCAGTCTTATCTGGAGGAGGGCATGGCAACTCACTCCAGTATTCTTGCCTGGAGAACCCCCAGGACAGAGGAGCTTGGCAGGCTATGGTCCATTGGGGTCGCAAAGAGTCAGACATGACTGAAGTGACTTAGCACACATGCAACAGTTTGATTCCAGAGGACATACTCTCAGTCATGTACTGCAGTGTCTTTCTGAGGTTAATTTCAATCTCTTTGGAACCCCTGGATATCTGGGAAATGGCAGAAAATATTGAAAGTGATAATGGTCCAAGTCAGGAGATGGAGAAGTGGTTAATGGTGAAGTGCAATTGAAAATAAACAGAACTACTGATACATGACTTTAGTTGGGTGCTTACCAGTACATTTCTCATAAGAGTATAAGGAAGGAAAACAGGATATCAGCAAGATGTTTTCAATCAAATAAGTAGGGATAAAGAGGATAAGAAGTCAATAAGAAAAGAAGCAGATAAAAAAGGAAAAAAAGAAATGCTTACACACTGGAAGAAATAAAAGTTGAGCAAGAAGAGCAGAAGACGATAAACAGTGAAGAATTCTGAAAAGTTTTATTTTTAAAAAGGAGAATACTTCCAAGTCAACAGTAATAACATTTTATTATAGAAAAGTATCTGAGGATAGAGTATGGAGTGAGCCTGTTAGTGCAAATGTAATGACTATATTCTTTGCAGCCAAGATGGAGAAACTCTATACAGTTAGCAAAAACAAGACCAGGAGCTGACTGTGCTCAGATCATGAACTCCTTATTGCCAAATTCAGACTGAAATTGAAGAAAGTAGGGAAAACTACTAGACCATTCAGATATGACCTAAGTCAAATCCCTTATGATTATACAGTGGAAGTAAGAAATAGATTTAAGGGACTAGATCTGGTAGATAGAGTGCCTGATGAACTCTGGATGGAAGTTCGTGACACTGTACAGGAGACAGGGACCAAGACAATCCCCATGGAAAAGAAATGCAAAAAAGCAAAATGGCTGTGTGAGGAGGCCTTACAAATAGCTGTGAAAAGAAGAGAAGCGAAAAGCAAAGGAGAAAAGGAAAGATATAAGCATCTGAATGCAGAGTTCCAAAGAATAGCTAGGAGAGAGAAGAAAGCCTTCCTCAGCGATCAATGCAAAGAAATAGAGGAAAACAACAGAATAGGAAAACAAGAGATCTCTTCAAGAAAATTAGAGATATCAAGGGAACATTTCATGCAAAGATGGGATCAATAAAGGACAGAAATGGTATGGACCTAACAGAAGCAGAAGATATTAAGAAGAGGTGGCAAGAATACACAGAAGAACTGTACAAAAAATATCTTCACGACCAAGATAATCACGATGGCATGATCACTCACCTGGAACCAGACATCTTGGAATGTGAAGTCAAGTGGGCCTTAGGAAGCATCACTACGAACAAAGCTAGTGGAGGTGATGGAATTCCAATTGAGCTATTTCGAATCCTGAAAGATGATGCTGTGAAAGTGCTGCACTCAATATGCCAGCAAATTTGGAAAACTCAGTAGTGGCCACAGGACTGGAAAAGGTCAGTCTTCATTCCAATCCCAAAGAAAGGCAATGCCAAAGAATGCTCAAACTACTGCACAATTGCACTCATCTCACACACTGGTAAAGTCATGCTCAAGATTCTCCAAGCCAGGTTTCATCAATACGTGAACCGTGAAAGTCCAGATGTTCAAGCAGGTTTTAGAAAAGGCAGAGGCACTAGAGATCAAATTGCCAATATCCGCTGGGTCATGGAGAAAGCAAGAGAGTTCCAGAAGAGCATCTATTTCTGCTTCATTGACTATGCCAAAGCCTTTGACTGTACGGATCACAATAAACTGTGGAACATTCTGAAAGAGGTGGGAATACCAGACCACCTTACCTGCCTCTTGAGAAACCTGTATGCAGGTCAGGAAGCAACAGTTAGAACTGGACATGAAACAACAGACTGGTTCCAAATAGGAAAAGGAGTACATCAAGGTTGTATATTGTCACCCTGCTTATTTAATTTTTTTTTTTTCTGAAGAGGAATTTACTCATTTATTTCTAGTACTTGTATAGTTTTATTTTTTACATTTATATAAATCTGATACATTTAGAGTTTATTCTTTTCTTTTTTTTAATTAATTTATTTTTTATTGGAGGCAAATTATTTTACAATATTATATTGGTTGGTTTTGCCATGCATTGATATGAATTCGCCTCAGGTTTACATAAGTTCCCCCTCCTGAACCCCGCTCCCACCTCCCTCCTCCCTTTATCCTCCCTCTGGGTCATCCCCGCACGCCAGCCCCGAGCATCCTATAATATGCATCAACCCTGAACTAGTGATTCGTTTCACATATTACAACATACGTGTTTCAATGCCATTCTCCCAAATCATCCCACCCTCACCCTCTCCCACAGAGTCCCAAAGACTGTTCTATATTATTTAATTTATGTGCATAGTACATCACGAGGAACGCTGGGCTGGAATCAAGATTGCCAGGAGAAATATCAATCACCTCAGATATGCAGATGACACCACCTTTATGGCAGAAAGTGAAGAGGAACTCAAAGGCCTCTTGATGAAAGTGAAAGAGGAGAGTGAAAAGTTTGGCTTGAAGCTCAACATTCAGAAAACGAAGATCATGGCATCTGGTCCCATCACTTCATGGGAAATAGATGGGGAAACAGTGGAAACAGTGTCAGACTTTATTTTTTGGGCTCCAAAATCACTGCAGATGCTGATTGCAGCCATGAAATTAAAAGACGCTTACTCCTTGGAAGGAAAGTTATGACCAACCTAGATAGCATATTAAAAAGCAGAGACATTACTTTGCCAACCAAGGTCCATCTAGTCAAGGCTATGTTTTTTCCCGTGGTCATGTATGGATGTGAGAGTTGGACTGTGAAGAAAGTTAATCGCCAAAGAACTGATGCTTTTGAACTGTGGTGCTGGAGAAGACTCCTGAGAGTCCCTTGGACTGCAAGGAGATCCAACCAGTCCATTCTAAAGGAGATCAATCCTGGGTGTTCATTGGAAGGGCTGATGCTAAAGGTGAAACTGCAATACTTTGGCCACCTCATGCGACGAGTTGACTCACTGGAAAAGACTCTGATGCTGGGAGGGATTAGGGGTGGGAGGAGAAGGGGACGACAGAGAATGAGATGGCTGGATGGCATCACCGACTCGATGGACATGAGTTTGAGTGAACTCCGGGAGTTGGTGGTGGACAGGGAAGCCTGGCGTGCTGTGATTCATTGGGTCACAAAGAGTCGGACATGACTGAGCGACTGAACTGAAGTAAACTGAACTGAAGGCATATCCAAGTCATTATGCATTTCTATGCAAATGTATTTCCTTTAAAATGTTTCCAGTTGCATTATTTCATTTCATTACTATGTTTTGCTACCCAGCCTCCAAATACTTTCTTCTGGAGGAAAATCCCTCATTGTACCTTATGAGGGAAGTCTCCTCCTCTGATTCCTAGGAACTTCACGCCCTCAGAGAGAGTGAATGTATGTAATATATGGTTAGCCAACTGGTGTTCCCACTGAGGACTGGAAGTCTTGTGGGTGTGATGCACAAGCTCAGTGACTGGAGTCTGATGCAGAAGCTCATATTAGAGCCATGTCAGCTCCAGTCATCAGGCAGAATCTGGAAGTCTCCAGCAGGAAACCCAAACAGACTGCTCTGACACATGACCTCTGCTGAACTGCCTGCTACAAATGCCTTGTTGATTGCTATTCCTAGGCTAATCCATTAGTGTTTCTGTCAATTCATTTTCAGCTAAAATAGTCAGATTTCGTTTTGTTGCTTGAAACTAGAAAACTTCATGAACAACAACAAGAGGAACAAGAAAAATGGTCCCCTAGAAGAGGCTGCAGCAACAAGGGCAAGATATGGAAGGCCACACAGCAAGAAAGGAATTGTGTCAAGACCTAGTGGTGACACCTCTTCTAGCGGTACTGAACAGATTAAAGACAATGACTAGTTTATATCCCTAAATGTTTGCCTTAAGAAAATCCAAAACCTTTCTGGCCCATAAAGCTCTACATGACACAGCTCCAGCTGGCCCTCTGAACCTTTCTCCTACCATCCTCCTCCTCACTCACTGCTTTGTCCACACTGGCCTCTCTGCTGGTCCCTGAACTTGCCCAACACACTTCACCTTGGGGCATTTTTCCATTTACTGCTCTTTCAACCTAGAACACTCTGCCCCCGATGGCTAGGTGGTTGGTTTCCTCACCTCTTTCAAGTTTTTCTCACCTTCTTAAGGAAACATATCCTAAACATCCTGTTTAACTCTGCAACCCATTCTTTTTTTTTTTTTTTAACCTTTATTTATTTTCTATTTTTTATTGGAGGCTAATTATTTTACAATATTATATTGGTTGGTTTTGCCATACATTGACATGAATCCGCCCCGGGTGTGCATGAGTTCCCCTTCCTGAACCCCCCTCCCACCTGGCAATCTCTGTCTCTCTCAACTTCCTCTACATGTTCCCCATTGGCAATCATCCTCTTCTAACACAATATGAAATAATGTGTTTATATGTTTACCGTTGATCTTCAATCTTCTTGTGGCAAAAGATAAGTCCTCATATGTCAGGTTTCCTGTGCTGGTTTTTGGCTCACTTAATTTGCCCTCAAATTCCTTCTGAGCCCTTCCTCCACTCAGCTCTGTATCTAAAAGATGCTGACCTCTACAGGCTGCATTCCCAGACACGCAACCACTCTGGACCAAAGGGAACCAGGAAACATGAAATTGGTTAGTAAAGTAGATATTATATCTTTCACCAACCCCCAACCCCGTCCCACCACCCCCACTATACCATGGCCAGAATCCTGATGTTTTTAGAAAGATCTTTAACGTCAGTCTCCTAAGATTCTATTAACTGCAGTGAAGATGTGCAGTTTATTAAACAGTAACCTGAAGGTTTTAAAGAGTTAATGTCACTTTAAAATTAGCTGACCATAATCAGGTCAAATCTTTAGGGAAAGAAATAAGGTTTTGTTTAATTTGCTCAGATATTTGTTTTGCACTATACAGTTTCCCTCAAAAATTTAAAACTATCACATTTATTTGAAAAGGCATATAAGTTGAAAATTATTACAGAACACTTCTAAAGCTCATTTTTCTTCTCTTGATTATTTTCCATAAATATTCCCTGATGGCTCCTTCTGTCTTTTATGTTTTTTGGAGTAGTTTTGAAGTGTCTGAGAGATAGTCGTGGTGAGCTAGCTGCATGCAAGCGTTCCAAAGTCTGTTTCCATATTTCCACCCGACAGTAGACTATTTGTTCTTGGATATGTCCCGAGGCAATCTTGACACAGAAATGCAAAGTAATCACAGTTATCCAGAAGCTTTGATTAAAACTTACAGTGATAGCTTTGGCAGCAGAAATATTCTTATACACCAAGGTGTCATAAAGCTCGATTTTTAGACTGTGATTAGATAATGAATCCACATAATCCTGCAAAAGCACTTTTAAATTTATTGCAAAGGAAGCCATTTATTTAACCCAGTTCTGACCTAGCCATTTTATAAATATTATCTTTTTGAATTTTTCCAATTCAGCTAAGGCTATGTTATCATTCCCATTTTACAGGTGAAAAACTGAACTCATAGGGCTATATGTGGCTATATGTGAGTCATATAGCTATATGTGACAGCAGTGAGACCTCCATACAGCTCTCTCTGATTCCAAATTCTCAGATTTCCACTACTCTGTCATCTTGTTTTTTGTTTTTTTTTTTAAATAAAAGGTTGAGTGGAAAGAAATAGAGTTACATAACTATCTACAAAATTTTTATGATCCCCAAATAATATTAGCTCATTTCAGGAAGGAGATCTCAGGAGAATGAGGTGTATGCAAACCAGCAGATACAGTGGGAAAGGGAGTCAACAAGTAAACTGCCTGTTGTCTTTTGTGATGGTGCCACCTGCATGTAATATGTATAACAATAATTTCACTATTTCTAAATTGGTAAAGAAAAGAGAAGATACATGGATGATGAGTTATTGAAGAATCCAGGTTGAATACACAGTGAAAATTTTCTCTACTACTATTAAATAATAATAATAGATAAACTTTTCATGGTTTAATATATGCCAATCACTGGGAAAAGCATATGTAAGGGTCCTTTAAACTCTTATCATCAACTATTATGGCTGACAAAATTCAGAGATGCTTAAAGTTTGTCTGATGTTCTGCAAAAGGCAGAGTTTGCAATTAAAGCTCATGGTTTTGGGGGGTGGTTCAATTTTTTGACTGTGCCATGTGGCATGTGGGATCCTAGTTCCCCAACTAGGGATTGAACTCAGGCCCCCTGTATTTGAAGCACTGAGTTCTAACCACTGGACAGCCAGGGAAGTCCCTTAAAGCTCATGTTTTTAACCAAAATTCTCCTAAGCACTGTGGAGCATTCATAGTATACTGCTGAAATATAATTATCTTCACTCCATGGCCTCTACCCTCTTGCAAGGGCACAACATCTTAGGAAAATAATTTTAATTGTTCAGAATGCCATAGCACAGAACATTAAACAGAACAATACTTAAAATCAGCCATATAAAGTTGTGAAACATCCATTATGGATCATTTGTTCTGCAATAGTAAGAATCATCAACTTTTTTCAACATAACATTTTGGAGGGAGATCTTATCTCCACCATAAAACCCCCAGTGAATTCCCCCACTCCTGGTGGCCAAACCTTTGTGTAGTCTGCTCCTACACTGACTCTCAGTATGCCCACATGCCTTTCTTTGGCCAGTAAAACACAGCAAATATAACACAAGCAGAGGTTTAATAAGTGCTAAAATGTTGGTGCATGTTCTTCTGGAAGACTCCCACCAAATTATCCTGCTGGAGAAACTACATGGAAGAGAACTAAGCAACCTCGGCCAAGAGCCCCAGACATGCAAGTGATATACTGTGGACCATCCAGCCACAAGTGAAACCCCAGATGATGGCAGACACAGGAATGACTCCAGACAAGATCAGCAGAAGAATCGCTAGCCAAACCTAGCCAAAACTAAAGAAGCATCAGTGTATAAATGGTTGTTATTTTAATCCAATAATTTGGGGGCAGTCTGTTACCAACAGTAGCTAATTGATGTGATACAGTGTGATTTTTCTACACATATATAAGCACACACATGCACATGTGTGCACACACACACAGACTGTCCTCATGTCAGCATACTTCCACATATTACCTCTGTTCTTAACAATGGGAAAGTAAATGTTATAAAATGCCTGGGTCATATTTCTCTACATTGTGTGAACCACTGATATTTCTGCCTTTTAATTGCACTTTTACTGATCTTATGAATACTTCACAGATGTGTTTACTGTATGATAGTATAAAGCTAGTAAATATGATGCTTACTAAAATACAAACTATTATGCCATTGAAACACATACACACACACACACACACATATATATATATATGTATATATATATTTAGGCCCTACCTTTTTTTCAGTGATAAAAAGATTAAAGACTCCAGCAAGTTGGGAAAGAGTTTAACAGTAAATTGAGGAATACTTTAAGGAACTTTGGCTCATGTTAATTTCATGACAAGATGTAAAGTATGGACATCTGTTTATGGGACCCACAAAAATATTCTCCATACCTACATTATCCATAGATGATAGATATAGCATTAGGATATTAAATATTGTGATTCAGGGCTTTGTCCCAAGTCAAAATGCAAATTCTTGAGAAGGGGAACATCATAAGATTCCTCATTCATTAACAATTTAGTATAATGATATTTCTCCTTCAGTTCAGTTCAGTTCAGTCGATCAGTCGTGTCCGACTCTCTGCGACCCCATAAATCACAGCACGCCAGGCCGCCCTGTCCATCACCAACTCCCAGAGTTCACTCAAACTCATGTCTATTGAGTCGCTGATGCCATCCAGCCATCTCATTATCTGTCGTCCCCTTCTCCTCCCGCCCCCAATCCCTCCCAGCATCAGACTCTTTTCCAGTGAGTCCGCTCGTCACATGAGGTGGCCAAAGTATTGGAGTTTCAGCTTTAACATCAGTCCTTCCAATGAACACCCAGGATTGATCTCCTTTAGAATGGACTGGTTGGTTCTCCTTGCAGTCCAAGGGACTCCCAAGAGTCTTCTCCAGTACCACAGTTCAGAAGCATTTATCTTAGGAGTCCCCAATTCCCCAACTTTCCACATAACACTGCAGTCTTTGTCCCCATCCTTCCTAGGAACCTGTACAACTGAGAAAGGGAGAATCACAGGTTTTTGTGAAATAAGAGAAAAAATTCTAGCTCCTCTACCTAAGTTCTCTCGGTCCTAAGTTCTCTTGGTCCATTTCTTCTAAAAAAAAGAGAATAATAAATCTTTTCTATGATTGTTCTAAGGGTTAGCAAATTCTGGCCCATCAGCCAAATCTAGCTTATCTCCTGTTTTTGTACAGGCTGTAAGCGATCTCTAGTATATCCTGTAAGGGATATAACCAGCAATGTGACATTATTTTCTTCTGATCCCTACTAAAAATTTAACCTAATAATTCTTACCAAAATTTAAAGATGATAAAGATTTAATAAATATTGCTTTCAATAAACTCTGAAAAATACAAAATAGTGTTTTTGTTAACTACAATGAAGGAAAGATAGTGTTTAGTACTTAGATGATGCTCATGGAAAACTTTTATATTAATAAATTTATTTAAACATTTTTATCCATTATTGACAGCTTAATTAGTTATTTCATTTGCTTATATACAGCCAGCAAAATCCCCCCAAATTCAGAGAATACTGGGTAAATTAAACTAATACAGACAAGAAAACCAATTTGCAAGATGGAATTATTCAAACTGGCTGGCTTTACTGCTCTAATTACTTAATAATAGCTCTGTTCCTGTCTGTTTTGACTCATTTGTGTGGACCTTGTCTTAAACTATAAAGTGGAGGATTTGAGGCTACAGAAAGCAGAAAAGGGAATATTCTAAGAGAAACAGAGGAATCCTGGGAGCAGATGGGCAGATTAGAGAAAGAACAGCAGAGCCGTGGCAGTAGCTGCACCTGTCAAAATTTGGCTGGAAAGTATGCTCCCAGTTGATCTGATTTTAGAGTAACAGGATGGGTCCGTGAAATACTTACCCTGACACTTTAAAATTGTGGATTTTATGGTTTGCTGCTGCTCCTGCTGGGCTGCCTGTTCTATTCAGCTATGCTGAATCCACGTATCTGGAAATGGCACCTCTTGTCAGAGGAAGGATGGCTTCCAAAAAGGCCAGTTGAGCCGAAAGAGACCCAAGACTGACACAAGGTATTATAAGGCCTGGAATGTAATAAAGATTCAAATATTGGAGAAAATATTGCAGCATTCCAGTTATCAGTGAAGTTGATAAATCATACCAAGATTTATTACCTGGCTCTGAATCTTGAACAGAATAAAACTTGGTTTCAATGGGCTCTAAAAGTCCTTGAATGTTTGAATCTTTAATTAATTCAATTTATTTGAATCTGTTATGAATAAAGATTAAGATTGTATAATAGATACTGTGGCCCCCATCCTGGTAGAGCTTTGAGATGTGGACTGCATGAAAATGAGCAAGAAAGAGGGGACCTGGGATGAGCCTAAATAGAGACTACAGTTCTGGACTCCTTCCCTTCCCACCATGTAGCCTCACCCTCCGCTACCCTTAGTGATCCCACAGACTGCAGTCCACCAGGCTCCTCCATCCGTGGGATTTTCTAGGCAAGAGTACTGGAGTGGCTTGCCATTGCCTTCTCCCACCTGGCTTAAACCACCTACCAATCCTTTGAAATACGCTCTCAAGAATGTCCCTAGGTACAGATACCACAACTCACTTTTTAGCAACAATCTGGTGAACTCAGTACCCTGATAGAAACTCTAACCAAAAACAAGGGGGGGAAATGAAGAAAAAGTATGGATCAAACATCTTTTTAAAATCTTAAATTTATCTATAAGTTGAAAAGAAAGTAGGAAATACTGGGAGGGGGGAACAAAATGATAAAACTTGGCTTTCACCTTGTGAATATTTATTAAATTGTGATACATTTTCTGCTCGGTTTCTATGGCTTTGAAATTAGAGAATACAGACAGAAGAAAAAAACTCAGGGTCTCCTAACTTGGAGAATGTCAAAAGATCTTCCACCATAAAACTAGTCAAATGGCTATAATCTCAGGGGAAAGGTGAGAGTGAGCTTGAAACAATTCTCTCCAACCACCTACCCCTCAGAGAAAGACTGCAAAGAGATTTGCCTTGGTTCTGAGCAAAAGATAACACCCTTGAGAACTTTTAACGATAATCCAGGCCTCACATGGGTTTTACTTAAACGCATGCTGCTGCTGCTGCTAAGTCACTTCAGTGTCCAACTCTGTGTGACCCCATAGACCGCAGCCCACCAGGCTCTGCCTTCCCGGGGATTCTCCAGGCAAGAACACTGGAGTGGGGTGCCATTTCCTTCTCCGATGCATGAAAGTGAAAAGTGAAAAAGTCGCTCAGTCGTGTCCGACTCTTTGCGACCCCATGGACTGTAGACTTTAAATGCATACTGCTTATTTAGTCTGAAAAACCTCAAGATGAGAATTTCAAATGTTTCTGGACTAGAACTAGCAGAAGAAAATACAACTCTTCTTTGTATGAACATACATTTATCCTGGGTCTCAAATTATTCCTATAGATTAAACTCCAAGAAATACTATCAGCCAAAATCAGAAAACACAGAAATAAATTGCCACAGGAAAAACATAGGACATATCAAACAAGTATACAGTTCAGACATTGAAATTATCATATAGAATATAAAATAAGTATGTTTATTATGCTTTTAAAAAATAATGAAGGAACAATAAAGTAAATAAAGATCAAGAAACTATAAAATGGCCAGTCATATTTGAAAAATAAGCAATTTCTGCAAATGAAAAATGATTGAAATTTGAAACTCAATAAATGGATTTAATAGATAAGTTTAATTGGACAGTACAATACATCTGAAAACTGCAGCACAGAAAGACAAAGAGACAGAAAAAGAAATTTTTTTTAATGCTAAAACATGGAAGAGAAAATAAAGTCTAACATTTCTCCTGTCTTAATTTATATCAAGCAAGATGAATAAAAAAGATATCAATTCCCTAGTGAAATCACTGTAAATCTGCAAAAAAAAATAAGACAATCTTAAGACAGAAGGAAGAGATAGGCTGAATTTTAAAGAAAATACAATTACACTGATAGCAGACTTTTCAATGGCACCAATACAAGCCAGAAGCAAGTGGAATGCTTTCAACATATTGAGAAAAAAATGCAAACATCAGTCTAGAATCCTAAATCAAGTAAAAATATCTTATCAAAGAAAAGGACAAACAAGCCACTATTATATAATTAAAACATGAGGGTTTGCTTATCTATAGAATCTTACTATAGTTAAACATAAATGACATACATAAGGCGATAGGAAATTGATTCTCAGATCAGAAAACATATGATCTGAGTAGCAAGAATAAATAAGATTAAGAAGCAAGAGAAAATAAAGAAGAGAGACACTGGTAAGTATTTGGATAAATCTAAATATATACTGACTGAATTAAACAATAATAATGTACTGTGTGATAAAAGATAAACTAAAATAGATGACAATAATAACATAAAATTAGGAAAGAAGTAAGGATTTTAAGGCCCTTTTTTTTTTGAGGGGGAAAGTAAAACTGATTAAATTTAGACTTGAAAAATATGCATGCTAAATTTTCTGGGATAATCATTTTAAAGTAATAAACTAATCAAAAAAAAAAAGCAAGAATCAAGGAAAAATACAGAATAAGCAAGGTAAAAAAATACGGCTGTAGAAATAAAATCAAATACTTTAATAATTGCAATAAATATAAATGAAAAAATGTTCCACTTAAGACAAATATCATGACTAATTTATTGGATGTCTATCTTGGATCTCTTAAGAAACATCTAAGATACAAAAAAAGAAAAAAGATACAGAATTTACGTATATTGAAAGACAAATGATGGAAAAAGATCACTCAAACACTAACCAAAAGAAATTGGTGTCCCTCTCTTATTATCACACAAAATAGATTTTAACTCAAAAAAAATTTTTTTAAGATAAAAGGTCACTACTTATTAAGATTCAGAAATATATAAAAATTCAGAAAATATATTAAAACATATAAATATATAATTATAAAACTTTGTATATTTAAAATATATAAAAATCCTGAAAAAACAGAGACATTGTCTTTAAATATAACGAGAAAAAAATCAAGGCAATTACAGAAAAAGTTAATCTAAGTAGACAAGTAAGTCTAAATAAGTCTAGTAGAGATACTGAAAACTTCAATTCATGTAATTAATAAGGTTTATATACATAAACATATATAACTAGATTCTTCATTTGCAAAATACACATTAATTTCAAGCTCACAGAGAACAATTACAAAATTTATTAAATAAATGTAATGCTAGTCTCAATAAATTTCAAAGAGCTGGGATTATAACCATTACATTTTCTGTAAAATCTGTGAAATCTTCAATGCTGCTGCTGCTAAGTCACTTCAGTCGTGTCCAACTCTGTGTGACCCTGTAGACGGAAGCCCAACAGGCTCCGCCATCCCTGGGATTCTCCAGGCAAGAACACTGGAGTGGGTTGCCATTTCCTTCTCCAATGTGTGAAAGTGAAGTTGCTCAGTCATGTCCGACCCTTAGCGACCCCATGGACTGCAGCCTACCAGGCTCTTCCATCCATGGGATTTTCTAGGCAAGAGTACTGGAGTGGCTTGCCATTGCCTTCTCCGGAAATCGTCAATATGTACCTCTAAATTATAAAAACTTTTTTCACCATAACTATATCACTATTTTTGTATTTTAAAAATTAGTTAAAATCTTAAACTATCCAGGAGCGATCAAGCATCCAACTGTCTCATATTTTCCATATATGTAAAATTATTTATACTTATAATTCCTTTATGTGACTCAAGAGCCACAGAAGTTTAGTACATTGTGATAAATTGATATAGCTCTGAAGTCTTTTTTAATCTCAGATAGCTCTTCCATCTTTTGCAATTTATTAATTGAAGAAAATGGGTTGGATGTCTAGCAGAGTGCCTCACATCCCAGATAATTCTGATTGCATCTTTGTTGTATCATTTAACATGATCCTCTGGCTTCCATATTTGCTGTAACTTGGTAATTGGATCTAAAAACAATAAGAAGCAAGGGTTTATTCCCCCAGGACTACCTCATAGGGTTGTGTTTTATTCTTCACTCAAAGGAGGTATAATATTGGTTTGTCCTTCTTATTGTAATGTGAGCAGTCGATGAATATCAGTGCTTAAATCCACTAATTGATTAAAAATTGGTAAACTGCCTGTCTAGTGTCTAAACATCTAATTCACCTTTCATGTCTGAATGTAATACACTCCTCTTTGAGGGCACTCTTCCCTAACTTTTCCCATCAGTCTCTACTTCCATGTAGACGATATCATACTCTTTACCTCGCATTGCTGTTACCTGTTAAAATGAGTATCTGCCCCGAAAACATGGAAGTCTAATGTGGTGGGGAACCACATCTGCTTCTTTACCATCAAATCCTCAAATCCTTGCGCCATATCTGACATACAGTCAATATATAAAAAGTGAAGAAAGAGAGGAAGGGAGGAAGCAGAGGAGAGCAAAAGGGAGAAAGCCATTTCAAAAGGTTGGTGATTGGAATGGACTGCAAAACATGACCACTGACAAAAGACTGCATTCATGCATGAACATAATGGAAGCAGAAAACGAGAGTGGATACAGGGTTACCTGGATTTATTCTTCTTGCTAGAATTAGGCCATTTAACAAGAATGTCTCAGCAACTTTCAGACATAGATTGATGGATTTAAAGTTTTAAGTTCCCTCAGAAGAGATAAGAATAGTACAGAAAATAACACATTATTCTCAGGAAGCTGAGATACTAAGAAATACTCTGGAAGACCTATGGTGATTGAACTGAAAAAGCAAAAACAACACGGTAACGGGCAGAAACGTCAGAAATGTTTTGCCTAATGTCCTTCCCACACTCCGCACTATGCTGGCTTCCTTCTTTGATAAGTATTTTCAGCTTGGAGAAAAAAATAAAAAACTTCTTTCTTCTCCTATCCCTGCCTTATACCCTGAAACAGAGATATTTGCACTAGTTCTGAAAATGGAATGTAACTAGGAGTCACTAGTAGTTTGTGTTCCTGTAGGTAAGAAGCTAACTCTATTGTACTTGGGTATCATGTTTTATTGGAAATGTGAACAAACAATGGATAAGAAAAACAAATAAAATATCCATCCTTATTTATACAGAAGGAAGTAAAATGTCATGTTTCCATAATAATTATCTTTGTTGATAAAAAACTTGGCCCTTATGATCCTTTAAAATTCAGATGTCCAGGAGGATTTTCTGAATCCTTAGGATGGACAGAGGTCCCACCTCACCATTCTGACAGTACTTTGGGTGTATCATCAACAAACTCTATTAAACTGAAATTTTCTGACAATCTCATTTCATGCAATCCTTTACGGCAGGGCTAATGTTGCTCTCATCATTATATTCCTGTACTGTAGCACATAGCATAACATATGTGTTATGGATTTTTCGAACAGTGGCAACAAGATGGTCCCATGTAAAATGACACATATGCTTCCCTTCATGTAATTATCACCTAAAGTAGTCCTCCAACATAGTGAGAGACACTATTCAATCTGCTGTTACTGTAAAAGAATAAACCCAGCGATCTTAACAAGAAAATTTTCCTTATGCAAGTTCCATCTCCACTGAAATTAAACTTCAACTGATGCCACTGATATGTAATGCTGATGCCTCCTGCCAGGTAGAGTGTTTGATACAGAAAAACAGTGGATATGATGGTTCACATTCATCTTTGAATACAGATATACTCTCTAAGTGCTGAGCTTTTATATACTCCTCCCTTCCTTTCTTGGCAAGGTTATCTCATCTCCTCAAAACACTTTCAAACATTGAAGTTAATAATGTAATATGACGTAATATAATGCCCTCAACCAGTCCCACAGTGTCTGAAAGACAGGTTTATAACACAATAAAAGAGTCCCTGCAATAACTTCAGGACTCTATATCAAACATAATCCATTTGTCCTATGTATCTGTTCCTCAGATTTCATGAGAAATAGACTTTCAACATCACTATAAAAATAACCCTGTTCTCATTGAGAATATTTTGTAGTGGAAAATTAATAATGTTTTCCTATGAACTGATTTTGGGGGGATTGCTTTTAAATGAACAATTGGGAGAGCTGGATGGTGGCATGTGGTTGTTTTCTTTTTAATTGATTCTAAGTATTTAAGATTTTATACAACTTAAAACAAATGAAATAACTCATTCATATATTGAAGTAGAAGTATGGGATCCAAACTAAGGAAGATATGACTAATGTGTCTTGGT
Source organism: Moschus berezovskii (assembly GCF_049115385.1). Lineage (NCBI taxonomy): Eukaryota > Metazoa > Chordata > Mammalia > Artiodactyla > Moschidae > Moschus > Moschus berezovskii. The sequence continues at coordinate 54,731,617 of NC_142469.1, forward strand.
CAAGGTGAAGCATATTAAGAAAATATAGGAAAATATACATCACTTCATTTATCCCATTCTATTGACACTTTTCAATGAAATAGAATTTGTTTATGTGTGGATCCCCACCAGATCCAGTTTTTTTGTTGCTGTTGTTTGTTTTTGCTTAACATTTTAGAAAGCAGTACAGCACCTTTGATGGAATACTTTTTATGCTAGGAGGAAAGGTCTCAAGTGTAACCTTGTCAGGACTTTTTATTTAGTCACAATTTTAAGAGCTCAGCAAAATTTGCACCCTCTTCCTACTGAGGTTGCCTATATGGGCTACAAAACTGAACCCCGAATCTAGTATCATGAAGTCTGATTTTGAGACTCTAAGGGGACAACAGAGAACAACATGGCTGGATGGCATCACCGACTCTATGGACATGAGTTTGAGTGGGAACTCCAAGAGTTGGTGATGGACAGGGAGGCGTGGCGTGCTGTGATTCATGGGGTCGCGAAGAGTCAGACACGACTGAGTTCAGTTCAGTCGCTCAGTCGTATCCGACTCTTCGCGACCCCATGAATCACAGCACGCCAGGCCTCCCTGTCCATCACCAACTCCCAGAGTTCACTCAGACTCATGTCCATAGAGTCAGTGATGCCATCCAGCCATCTCTTTCTCTGTTGTCCCCTTCTCCTCCTGCCCCCAATCCTTCCCAGCATCAGAGTCTTTTCCAGTGAGTCAACTCGTCGCATGAGGTGGCCAAAATATTGGAGTTTCAGCTTCAGCATCAGCCCTTCCAATGAACACCCAGGATTGAGCTCCCTTAGAATGGACTGGTTGGATCTCCTTGCAGTACAAGGGACTCTCAAGAGTCTTCTCCAGCACCACTGGGAGTTTATTGCAAGTCTGGAAAAATCAATAACTTTATCATTTCAACTCTTTTTGGAGAGGCTCAGGCAAAGGAGAAAAGGAAAAATATACCCATTTGAGTGCAGGGTTCCAAAGAATAGCAAGGAGAGATAAGAAAGCCTTCCTCAGCGATCAACGCAAAGAAATAGAGGAAAACAATAGAATGGGAAAGATTAGAGATCTCTTCAAGAAAATCAGACATACCAAAGGAACATATCATAGAAAGATGGCACAATAAAGGACAGAAATGGTATGGACCTAACAGAAGCAGACGATATTAAGAAGAAGTGGCAAGAATACACAAAAAAACTATACGAAAAAGATCTTCATGACCCAGATAACATAATGGTGTGATCATTCACCCAGAGCCAGAAATTCTGGAATGCAAAGTCAAGTGGGCCTTGGGAAGCATCAATATGAACAAAGCTAGTAGAGGTGATGGAATTCCAGTTGAGCTATTTCAAAACCTAAAAGATGATGCTGTGAAAGTGTTGTACTCAATATGCAGCAAATTTGGAAAACTCAGCAGTGGCCACAGGACTGGAAAAGGTCAGTTTTCATTCCAATCCCAAAGAAAGGCAATGCCAAAGAATGCTCAAACTACCACACAATTGTACTCATCTCACATGCTAGCAAAGTCATGCTCAAAATTCTCCAAGCCAGAGTTCAGCAATATGTGAACCGTGAATTTCCAGATGTTCAAGCTGGATTTAGAAAAGGCAGAGGCACCAGAGATCAAATTGCCAATATCCGCTGGATCATCACAAAAGCAAGAGAGTTCCAGAAAAGCATCTATTTCTGCTTTATTGACTATGCCAAAGCCTTTGACTGTGTGGATCACAACAAACTGTGGAAAAGTCTTAAAGAGATGGGAATACCAGACCACCAGACCTGCCTCCTGAGAAGTCTGTATGCAGGTCAAGAAGCAACAGTTAGAACTGGACTTGTAACAACAGACTGGTTCCAAATAGGGAAAGGAGTACATCAAGTCTGTATATTGTCACTGTGCTTATTTAACTCATATGCAGAGTACATCATGAGAAATGCTGGGCTGGATGAAGCACAAGCTGGAATCAATATCGCTAGGAGGAATATGAATAACCTCAGATACGCAGATGATACCACCCTTATGGCAAAAGCAAAGAAGAACTAAAGACCCTCTTGAGGCAAGTGAAAGGGGAGAGTGAAAAAGTTAGCTTAAAACTCAACTTTCAGAAAACTAAGATCATGGCATCTGGTCCCATCACTTCATGGAAAATAGATGGGGAAACAATGGAAACAATGAGAGCCTTTATTTTGGGGGGCTCCAAAAGCACTGCAGATGGTGACTGTACCATGATATTAAAAGATGCTTACTTCTTGGAAGAAAAGTTATGAGCAATATATACAGCATATTAAAAAGCAGAGACATTACTTTAGCAACAAAGGTCCATCTCCCAAAGCCATGGTTTTTCCAGTAGTCATGTATGGATGTGAGAGTTGAACTATAAAGAAAGTTGAGTGCCAAAGAATTGATGCTTTTGAACTGTGGTGTTGGAGAAAACTTTTGAGAGTCCCTTGGATTACAAGGAGATCAAACCAGTCAATCCTAAAGGAAATCAGTCCTGGGTGTTCACTGGAAGGACTGATGTTGAAGCTGAAACTCCAATACTTTACCACCTGATGTGAAGAACTGACTTATTTAAAAAGACCCTGATGTTGGGAAAGATTGGAGACAGGAGGAGACGGGGACAAAAGAGGATGAGGTGGTTGCATGGCATCACCGATTCAATGGACATGAGTTTGAGCAAGCTCCAGGAGTTGGTGATGGACAGGGAGGCCTGGCGTGGTGCAGTCCATGGGGTTGCAAAGAGTTAGACACAACTGAGCGACTGAACTGAACTCAGGCACTGTCCTAGGTGAGCACGGTGTCTAAAATGTGGAATGTTATTCCTGCCCTCAAGTAGCATAGAGTGAAACTTGGCATGGCTTTGAGTAGTTTATGAGCATTAAAGGAAGGAGTATACTTCAGGGCAGTAGTGCCCAAGGGGTTAAAGGATGTAGAAGTTGAATCCTAGACAGGGTCCAGATACTAAGTTGCTTATTTTCAAAGCAGTTTCTGCTTCTTTTTTTTTTTTTCTTTTTATGTGGGTCATTTTTTAAATTGTTATTGAATTAGTTATAATATTGCTTCTATTTTATGTTTCAGAAGCCGGTAGGATTTTAGTTCCCTGACCAGAGATTGAACTTGCACCCCATGCACTGGAAGGCAAACTCTTAACCACCAGACCACCAGGGAAGTCCCAGTTTAGCTTCTTAAAACCTCAGTTTCCTTAACTATAAAATGGAGCCAGTGATACTTACCTCATGGGGCTATTTGAGAGATCAAGTTGGATAAGGTATACAAAATGCCTAGCACAGTGACTGGCATGTGAAAAATAAAATAAGAGTTAACATAATGCCAAGAAACAATAACTAATTAGTGTGTGCAGAAAGAATAAAATATTTTTACACTCTTTGACTTTCTTCCCAATGAAAACCTTTCATTTCCTGTAATATGCACAGGTAAGAATTTCTTAGCTTGACTCTCGTACTCACTTTGTGTAGATGGTAATCCTGGATTTTTCTTCTCTAATTTGTACTATACTTTGATCCTTTTTCAAAGGAGGTCTATTTGAGGTTGACTCTTTGGATTTTCTCGGTACAGCGTACTTACAAACTACAGAAATGAGTTTAGGCTGGTTAGGTATGAGCTGAAAGAAGCAGTACTGAGGGATCCTGGATAGGATGAATCTACTTTTCTCAGTATCACATAAGTTTCATGGATTCTACTGTCAAGTGGGGCATAAATGATTTGTGAATCCAGTCTCAGTAGGTCTAGATTATGCTGAGTGCCCCTGTTGGGACAAGATTAATGCTTGGTTGCTTCAAGTAGGTTTCCTTTTTTTTAATTCTATTACACTTCCTATAAGGCCTTTTGCTAATAGTTGCAGTTTCCATAACATTTAGCACTGTTAATTTCACTATTTTGTCTGTATTTTTAATAATGGCGTTTAATTCATTTTTAATAGACCCAATTTGACTAGCTTCCATCACATGAGAATAAACACTGCAGCAAAATGACAGTAAACGTGTTACATTAAAAATTTCATGTGACCTTTCGCATGTCCTTTGGTCTCTGTGCTTTTAGAGCTAGAGGGGTAAATGCTAAAATTGCTGCGTGAATTAAAACTTTGCCACATCAATTTCATTTTGGTACTAATAGGTTGGCAGGCTAGGTTTCAGATTATGGTGAAACAAAATGCTTAATCTCTGAGCAAAACAATAAAATTCAAAAACATAACATTCCTTTGTGGGGAGGAGCTGCTCTTGAATGAGTTCAATTAACAAAAAATGCCAACTGATTACTCCAAGAACACTGAAAATTAGACATCGCCAGAAGGAACATGTAAAAGGCTTTCTGATGGCTTGGATTAGAGATAACTGTTCCCACAAAGCCTATCAGAGATAAATGAAATAAATGGAAGGAAGATACAGACGCGGTCTTTGTTCCAATAACTGCCGAATGTCATATTGGAATTCTCAACACAAAACCAAATGGCTGGCAAGATCATCTGTATGCAAATGCAGAGTGAGTGACCCCTCCCAGCTCAGCAGCTATTTTGAGATAATTGAAATCCATACTATATAGGAAAGTAGTTTCTCTTCAGAACTATGTTGCCTTTTCAAGAAGCCTGAAAAAATTCTATGGGAGCCCTTAATACCTAAAATGATGTTACTTTTATAGTTTAATAGATCTATACCATTCTTTTAACTGTCCAGCATCTGAAACCCCTTCCTACCTGGTAAAAGGCAACTCTTCATCTCTCTCTGAAAATCCTAGCAGGTGAGAGGCTGCCTCTGTCTGCCACAGAGAGGTAGGACAGGTGACCCAGCCTTGGTCAATCTGATAATTCTGCCTGAATTGTGAGCAAGTGAAAGAAAGAAACAGGGACAGGTTAGAATTCATTCCAAGAGGTGTCTCCCAGTGCCAGGAGCAGCATCCGCTGCCTGGGGTGGTGGCCAGGGGAGGCGTGGTAGTCAGCAGAGTTTGGGGGAATGTCCTCACCAGGCTATTTCAGCAGCATGACCTTGGCCTTGGTTCCTCCTGCTTGAACCTGCATTCCTGCAATTTACAGGGTCTCTAGGCTTCTCAGCAAACAAGTGAGCTTCCTGATAGCTTGCCAGCAGCTCTCTCTTTGCATCAGATGCTTACAACAAAGAACACTAACTGATAAAAAAGAGGGTTTACTTGTTAAGTGCTGTCAGCGCTGCTCCAGTAGTTTTGTTCTAAGTATGAAAAGAACAACACTTGATGAGAATTTATCCAGTCTTTCATGTGACTATTTGTATAATAAATAGCCTCATAATTCAAAGTCACCAGTTTAAAATATCACTTTAGAAATAGATTAGTTAGAATTATTCAAAATTAATATTGTGGTTGCATTATGTGTCATATAATAAGCATAACAGAAGATTAGCTACTAAAAATCGTGGAAACAAATACTTTCAGCTCTTAAAAAAGCTTTGTTTATAGAGACTAAACAGAAAAATTCACAAATGTCCAACTGTATATAAGTAAAAATGTCACTTGAGAAATACATCACTAGCAAAAGAGTTTAGGAGGCAGCATAGTATAATTATTAAGACTAGGGGCCTGGATTTCAAGTCCTTTTAAAAAAAATATTCATTTGACTTTTCCAGGGCTTTGTTGGATCTTTAGTTGCACCATGCAGGATCTTTCCCTGGCCAGGGATCAAACCTAGGCCCTCTGCATTGGGAGCACAGAGTCTCAGCCACTGGAAGTGGCTGGGTTTTAATTCTAATTTGCCACTTTCTAGCCATGTGATTTTAACTGTTCTACATCATACCCTTCTTCTTTATGCAATGTGTGTACTGATACTACTGAGTTCACAGGACTGACATGAGAGTTAATCCCAGAATCTGGGAGCACAGTACCAGTGCATAAGAAGAGTTTACAAACGATGGAGGCCTATATGCCAGTAAGTCTATTATCTGATGATACATTTGGCCCCACTTATATGTGTGGCCCCAAAGCACCACTCATCACCACAAGCCTCTCCTATATTCCCACATGTAGATTTGTTGGGATTTATGTTGAAAAGGTCAACACAGATCGGATTAGCATTCTCTCCCCTGGTCTTTCAGGGATTTCACCAAAAGACCCAGTCATCCCCTAGGTTTCAGACCCTGGAATCTCCCGGTGGCAGTGGCGCTGCCGGCATGGTCGTTTCCCAGCCTCTGTCACATTAAATGAAAGGAAAAACAAAACCCAAAACCTCAACTCTGCCTTGAAAACAGTATCAGGAAGTTAATTCCAAAATGAAACACCCTCATGATTTAGCCAAGGAGAGCAGCAACGGAGAAGCACCACTGGATTCCCCCGGCTTCTTCCAGACGATGTTTTCCTCCTATTCCTCCTCCATTGCTGCGTCGCCCAGCCCTACTCCCCCCCCCCCATTCCTCACCTTAGAGCTGGAATTGACTGATGAAAGAAGCATCCTGAAGCTTCAAATTATTGACTTGAAAGTAGGGTTGACAGTCCAAAGCTGCCCATTGCTAAAGGGCTGACCCACTGCATGCTGGCCCATCCAGCCTTCATTCCCTTTCCTGAACAAGCCACCAAATTCCTGCTGTAGGACCTCCATGTCAGCTTTCCTGCAGCACAAACCACCTTCAACCCTCAGATCATTTCCTAGTTACATGCTATGAGTCAATTCTCAGCTTAGATGTCACCATCACCCAAGGACTCTCAATCCCATCACTCTGCTTAATTTTCTACAAAGCTGCTTTCTGAAAAAAATGTGGCATGTTTGTTTCTCTCTCCCCCAGGTACCTGCTGCTGCTGCTGCTAAGTCACTTCAGTCGTGTCCGACTCTGTGTGACCCCACAGACGGAAGCCCACCAGGCTCCCCTGTCCCTGGGATTCTCCAGGCAAGAACACTGGAGTGGGTTGCCGTTTCCTTCTCCAATGCATGAAAGTGAAAAGTGAAAGTGAAGTCGCTCAGTCGTGTCCGACCCTTAGCGACCCCACGGACTGCAGCCTACCAGGCTCCTCCATCCATGGGATTTTCTAGGCAAGAGTACTGGAGTGGCTTGCCATTGCCTTCTCCGCCCCCAGGTACCAGTGAAATTAAACTCAATGCAAGCAAGAACCAATCCAGCTCTGTAGATGCCCCCAGTGCCTTAAGCCACGTTGGACACATCGAAGTTACGCAGTAAATACTGGTTACCCGCATGCCTGACTGAAGCAATGGATGTTTGGTCTGCTTTGGAAACCCAAAAAGATAATGGTCTCTCCCATCTACACCTCATTCCTCTTTCTGAAAGTTCCTCTCATTCCTTGAGTAGGAGTCAGAAAGAGGGGAAAAAATGGCTCCACAGCTGCCAGCAACTTCTGGTTTGGCTAATAAAAGGGGCTTACAAGTGAGTGTATACAGGGAGCCCAGCCTGGCACTCTGTGGTGACCTACAGGGGTGGGATGGGAGGGGAAGAGAAGCTCAAGATGGAGAGAATTATATATATATATATATATATAATGTGTATTACTAAATATATACTTAAATATATATATATATATATATAATTATGGCTGATTCACATTTTTGTACAGCAAAACCAACAGAACATTGTAAAGCCATTATCTTCCAATTAAAAAAAAAAAGGTGTATAGAGTCTGCCATTTTTCCAAACATCAGCCTGGACTTTCCTTCCCAACAGGGTCTTCTGTGCTACTCTCTGGACTAAGAAACCAGCCATCCAGTGCTGTCCCCCTAGATCAGACCATCAGCAGACACCCTCATGGGGCAACACCACACCCAAGGTCAGGACACAACGTTTCCTTAGTGCACATCAAGGTATCAGAAGTACCTGAGGACAATTTCACAGCAGGTTTCCAGCTCCCAACACCAGAGGGTGAGGAGGCAGCTCATTAACCAAATTTGAATGTAAGTGTAAAATGCCATGTTTTCGCAGGAGGAAGTAGATGTGTTTTCTGCAAAGAATTCCAGTCTAATTTCTCACTCAGTCTTTTAATTCCTAAATGCAGGGGGTAGGGAAACTAAATAATAAGCCTGTTAGAAGACACACAGAAGAAACTCTGTTTAACCCTAAGCTATTTAACATCTCAGTGGTTTTGTAAGCACCAGAGTCTTATTAAATCTTGTGTGTGTCTGTGTGTGGGTAAGGCACGGCGTGGCCCAGGAGTGATCACTGCCACCCTGACGGTCACACTGAATAAGCGGTGGAAGGACTGAAATTAGGAGGCGAGCAACAGTGACATCTAGTGTGGGGAAGCAATGCCAATACGTCACTGCAAACTCCAGCTCTTCACCTAGCAAAAGGGAAGACATAACAGAAGCAGGTGGCAAATTAGGGTCGGAAAAATAACGCTGCGGGCAAACATGCAACCAGAATGCAGATATAATGTACAACTATAGAAAAAGAGGGATCTTCCCTGGTGGCTCAGACGGTAAAGAATCTGCCTACAATGCAGGAGACCTGGGTTCGATCCCTGGGTCAGGAAGATCCCCTAGAGAAGGAAATGGCTACCCACTGTAGTATCCTTGCCTAGTGAACTCCATGGTCAGAGGAGCCTGGTGGGCTACAATCCATGGAGTCGCAAAGAGTTGGATACGACTGAATGACTATCACGTACACACACAGAAAAAAATCTACTCACCTAACATTGCCACTAAATTCTCTCCCCAATTCTACATCGTTATTCACTTTCTCATCCCACGAAGTCCCTAAGGTGATCCAATCTCCATCTCTGCTTCCCCCACCCCATCCCAAACCCTCCCGCTTGTGACCCCTGGAGCCATCCAGCCTCCTCAGCCTCAGCCTCTTCTTGGAACACTTCACCTCTTGCTAAAGATCTGTTTGGAGACCACCTGCTCTGAATCCCTGTTAAGGAAATGCTTTTGTTTATCCCACCCTGTGCTCCTCCCCAGCAACTTACACTTCCCCTCACCCATCTCTTCCTGACTCTTACAAAGATCTTTGCTCCTCTGAGCTCCTGCTAACCAGATATATCACTCTATCCCCACACTGGTTGTCATCATCTGCCAAAGCCCTACACATGCACGATCATCTGTTGACTATTTTAACTCTTAGCTCACAACTTTCCCTCAACCACACACTTATCATCATTTTCAGTGTCACCACTTACTTCATCTTCCACAAGTCCCCTCCTACATTTGCTGCCCTCCTACCCAGCCCAGATACTCAAGATCCAATATTTATTCCCTGCCTTGCAAATACTCTCAATTCCCTTACTCCTTTCTCCCTCCATTAAAATGATAGATAAGCTGGCTTATCTATGCCTACAGATAAGCAGCTGAACATCCCTCAAGAAAAATTACTCAGCCCAGCTGACCGGTCCCACTTTAAATTCATGACCACAGACAGGTGGATGCTCACTAATGCCTGACAGTCCTACCATGTTTCTCTCAAGCAGTATTACTTCTAACTCACCAAGAACTATTTCACACATACTTCATCCTCCCTCCAGTATGAGGGCCTCACCTCATTACTCTTTGAAAATAAGAAAGTCAATGATCTGCTTTATCTTCTCGGCATGCGCACCATTTTTCCTTCTTCCTTCCTATCAAGTCCTGGTCCCTCCTTGTGTGATCAGGTTCCCACCCTCCCTCTCACCCTCCAGCTGGTGGATGTCACTGCTTTAGTCAGTTCCTCCCTGTTCTATGTTAGCATTTCCCCTCTGTATAGAAAGCAGTGCTATCTTTATACAAATACGCTGCAGTATCATGGATCTAAAAAAAACCCAAAAAAACAAAAAACACCAAAACTTTCTCAATCCCAAAATATTCTGTTACCTCCTTCATAGCTGAATTCCTCTAAAGAAGCACTACCTGTGCTGCCTCCACTTTCTCACTTCCCTTTCACTCTTCAACCCACTTCAGTCTGGTTTCTGCCCCCACCATTCTGGTGAACACTTCTTTTTCCCAAAGCTCTCAGGAGCATTCATCAGAGGTGACAATTTCATCCCTCCACTGAGCGCGGGACTCTATACTCTCTGAGTTTTCTTCTACCTCCCTGGTCACTCCTTCTCAATCTCCTCTTGAGATTCCTTCTCCCCCAAACTCAACCTATAAGTGTTGGTGATTCTCCACGCTCTGTCCTGGCTCAAGTTTCTTTCCCACCTTATGGGATCTGGTGTATTTTGACTAAAAATACTATTCATGTGTGCTGCCCTGCAAATAGCTTCATCATGAACCCAGGTCTCTTGTATTGCAGGCAGACTTTCTTATCTGAGCCAAAACGGAAGGCCACCATCTTTCCAGATTCCATATATAGGCATGAATATATGATATTTGTTTTTCTCTTTCTGACTTACTTCACATTGTATATAGGCTCTAGTTTCATCCATGTCATTAGAACTGACTTGTGGACACAGTGTGGGGAGGAAAGGGTGGGATGAATTGAGAGAGTAGCATTGAACCATATACATTACCATGGGAATGTGCTGTATGATGCAAGGAGCTCAAACCCAGTGCTCTGTGACAACCTAGAGGGGTGGGATGGGGTGGGAGGTTGAAGGGAGATTCAAAGTGGGGGTGGGGGACATGTGTGTGTGTGTGTGTGTTAGTCGCTCAGTCGTGTCCAACTCTTTGTTATCCCATGAACTATAGCCCACCAGGTTCCTCTGTCCATGGGATTCTTTAACCAAGAATACTGGAGTGGGTTGCCATTTCCTTCTCCAGGGGATCTTCCCCACCCAGGGATTGAAGCTGAGTCTCCTGCATTGCAGGCAGACTCTTTACCATCTGAGCCACCAGGGAATCGGGACTTCTGCACACCTATGACTGATTCATGTTGATATATGGCAGAAACCAACATAACATTATAAAGCAATTATCCCCCAATTAAAAATAAATTTTAAAAAAGAAAATATTATTCATATGATTTTCTCCTAGAAACTTAGGTTTCCAGCGTGAATCTTTACTGTGAACCCAGGCTTATATATCCAGCTGCTTTTTAATACTTGGCATATCCATTTAATACTTGGATATTTTACAGAAATCTCAATCTTAATGTGTCTAAAGCTAAACATTTATCCTCTCAGTGTCTCCCATCCTTCATTCAACAGCAACAGTACACAACCCATCGTTCTTCCTTTTCTTCCCTCCCCATATCTAAGTATTAATAGCAATGTCTGTACGCTTTTATCCTCAGCGTATACCTTGAATTACAGCATTTCTTCCATTTTCCTTGCAATCACCCTATTCATGGCCACCATTATCTCTCAGGAGGTTTCTGCACAAGCCTCCAAAATTAGTCAAGACAGGTTAAGCAATGCTGTAGCTGCAATCAATCATAACATCTGAGTGACGGAGAAAAGAACTAGAAATAATTGGCTGAACTGCAATACTTTGGCCACCTCATGAGACGAGTTGACTCACTGGAAAAGACTCTGATGCTGGGAAAGGTTGGGGGCGGGAAGAGAAGGGGATGACAGAGAAGGAGATGGCTGGATGGCATCACCGACTCTGTGGACATGAGTTTGAGTGAACTCCGGGAGTTGGTGATGGACAGGGAGGCCTGGCGTGCTGTGCTTCATGGGGTCGCGGAGAGTCGGACACGACTGAGTGACTGAACTGAACTGAACTGAACTAATGACTACCAAACTCTGCCCCTCCAGTAATCAAATATCCCATTCGCCATCTTTCCCACAGACCCTGTGCTTATCCATCATGCTATGGAAGCTACTCAAAATTGCACCTGGCCACAGTATCAAGCTCAGTGTTTAGCATCTCCTGGTGATGTATAATAGGCTCGAAAACACTAAAAAAATTAAAAATGAACTATCTTCACTATATATTCCCTGCATACAATAGTGGAACAGGAACAGAGTAAGTGCAATAACCACTTTCATTCAGAGAGCAAAAGAACAGGAAGACACAAAGTAGTCAATTCAGTTCAGTTCAGTTCAGTCGCTCAGTCCTGTCTGACTCTCCGCGACCCCATGAATCACAGCACGCCAGGCCTCCCTGTCCATCACCAACTCCCGGAGTTCACTCAGACTCAAGTCCACAGAGTCGGTGATGCCATCCAGCCATCTCATCCTCGGTCGTCACCTTCTCCTCCCGCCCCCAACCCTTCCCAGCATCAGAGTCTTTTCCAGTGAGTCAACTCGTCGCATGAGGTGGCCAAAGTATAGAAGTCTCAGCTTTAGCATCAGTCCTTCCAATGAACACCCAGGATCAATCTCCCTTAGAATGGACTGGTTGGATCTCCTTGCAGTCCAAGGGACTCTCAAGAGTCTTCTCCAACACCACAGTTCAAAAGCATCAATTCTTTGGCGATCAGCTTTCTTCACAGTCCAACTCTCACATCCATACATGACCACGGGAAAAACCATAGCCTTGACTAGACGGACCTTTGTTGGCAAAGTAATGTCTCTGCTTTTTAATATATTATTAAGGTTGGTCATAACTTTCCTTCCAAGGAGTAAGCGTCTTTTAATTTCATGGCTGCAATCAGCATCCGCAGGGATTTTGGAGGCCAAAAAAATAAAGTCTGACACTGTTTCCACTGTTTTTCCATCTATTTCCCATGAAGTGATGGGACCAGATGCCATGATCTTTGTTTTCTGAATGTTGAGCTTCAAGCCAACCTTTTCACTCTCCTCTTTCACTTTCATCAAGAGGCTTTTGAGGAAGGGAAACTTCCAAACTCATTCTATGAGGCCACCATCACCCTAATCCCAAAACCTGGTAAAGACCCCACAAAAAAAGAAAACTATAGGCCAATATCACTGATGAACATAGATGCAAAAATCCTTAACAAAATTCTAGCAATCAGAATCCAACAACACATTAAGAAGATCATACATCATGACCAAGTGGGCTTTATCCCAGGAATGCAAGGATTCTTCAATATACGCAAATCAATCAACGTAATACACCACATTAACAAACTGAAAAATAAAAATCATATGATTATCTCAATAGATGCAGAGAAAGCCTTCGACAAAATTCAACATCCATTTTTGATAAAAACTCTCCAGAAAGTGGGAATTGAAGGGACATACCTCAACATAATAAAAGCTATATATGACAAACCCACAGCAAACATTATCCTCAATGGTGAAAAACTGAAAGCATTTCCCCTAAAGTCAGGAACAAGACAAGGGTGCCCACTCTCACCACTACTATTCAACATAGTTCTGGAAGTTTTGGCCACAGCAATCAGAGCAGAAAAAGACATAAAAGGAATACAAATTGGAAAAGAAGAAGTAAAGCTTTCACTGTTCGCTGATGACATGATCCTCTACACAGAAAACCCTAAAGACTCTACCAGAAAACTACTAGAGCTAATCAATGATTACAGCAAAGTTGCAGGATATAAAATCAACACACAGAAATCCCTTGCATTCCTATACACTAATAATGAGAAAATAGAAAGAGAAATTAAGGAAACTATTCCATTCACTGTTGCAATGAAAACAATTAAATACTTAGGAATATATCTACCTAAGGAAACAAAAGACTTGTACATAGAAAACTATAAAACACTAGTGAAAGTAATCAAAGAGGACATGAATAGATGGAGAAATATACCGTGTTCGTGGATTGGAAGAATAAATATTGTAAAAATGAGTATACTACCCAAAGTAATTTATACATTCAATGCAATCCCTATCAAGCTACCAACAATATTTTTCACAGAACTAGAACAAATAATCTCACAATTTGTATGGAAATACAAAAAACCTCGAATAGCCAAAGCAATCTTGAGGAAGAAGAATGGAACTGGGGGAATTAACCTGCCGGACTTCAGGCTCTATTACAAAGCCACAGTCATCAAGACAGTATGGTACTGGCATAAAGACAGAAATATAGATCAATGGAACAAAATAGAAAGCCCAGAGATAAACCCACGCACCTATGGACACCTTATCTTCGACAAAGGAGGCAAGAATATAAAATGGAGAAAAGACAGTCTCTTTAACAAATGGTGCTGGGAAAACTGGTCAGCCACTTGTAAAAGAATGAAACTAGAACACTTCCTAACACCATACACCAAAATAAACTCAAAATGGATTAAAGATCTAAATGTAAGACCAGAAACTATAAAACTCCTAGAGGAGAACGTAGGCAAAACACTCTCTGACATAAATCACAGCAGGATCCTCCAAGACCCACCTCCCAGAATATTGGAAATAAAAGCAAAAATAAACAAATGGGACCTAATTAAAATCAAAAGCTTCTGCACAGCAAAGGAAACTCTAAGCAAGGTGAGAAGACAACCTTCAGAATGGGAGACAATAATAGCAAATGAAGCAACTGATAAAGGATTAATCTCCAAATTATACAAGCAGCTCCTGCAGCTTAATTCCAGAAAACTAAGTGACCCAATCAAAAAATGGGCCAAAGAACTAAACAGACATTTCTCCAAAGAAGACATAAAGATGGCTAATAAACACATGAAAAAATGCTCAACATCCCTCATCATCAGAGAAATGCAAATCAAAACCACAATGAGATACCATTTCACACCAGTCAGAATGGCTGCTATCCAAAAGTCTACATGCAATAAGTGCTGGAGAGGGTGTGGAGAGAAGGGAACCCTCTTACACTGTTGGTGGGAATGCAAACTAGTACAGCCACTATGGAGAACAGTGTGGAGATTCCTCAGAAAACTGGAAATAGAACTGCCATATGATCCAGCGATCGCACTCCTGGGCATACACACCGAGGAAACCAGAATTGAAAGAGACACATGTACTCCAATGTTCATTGCAGCACTGTTTATAATAGCCAGGACATGGAAGCAACCTAGATGTCCATCTGCAGATGAATGGATAAGAAAGCTTTGGTACATATACACAATGGAGTATTTCTCAGCCATCAAAAAGAATGCATTTGAATCAGTTTTAATGAGGTGGATGAAATTGGAGCCAATTATACAGAGTGAAGTAAGCCAGAAAGAAGAACATCAATACCGTATATTAACGCATATATATGGAATTTAGAAAAATGGTAACCTGAACCCTGTATAAGAGACTGCAAAAGAGACATAGGCATTTAGAACAGTCTTTGGGACTCCGTGGGAGAGGGTGAAGGTGGAATGATTGGAGAGAATGGAATTGTAGCATGTATATTATCATAAGTGACCAGTCCAGGTTCGACACATAAATTTTCCTCTGTTCATTTCTTTGCATTTGTGCTTTTTTAATAAAATTCTTTTTTAGATATAAAAAAATTTAAAAAAAAAGAGAAAGCCTTAAGTTTGCTAGATAACTTACAGAAATTGTTATATAAGTGTCACAGTACAATGTAGCTATTTAATTTTCTAAATTCAGATTCTATTACACAATATATTTGGGCCAAATAACTGAAACCGTCCCTTTGTATTCTTCTAGTTCAGATTTCATAATCTCAGAGATTGTTATAAATCAGAGATAACATGTTTAGAATAAAATATTGATTAATATGAAAAAGGAAAGCAATTATATAATGTGTGATAGTTAATAAAGATAAAAACTATTTGCGGATTCAAAAAAAAAAAAAAAAAAGAGGCTTTTGAGTTCCTCTTCACTTTCTGTCATGAGGGTAGTGTCATCAGCATATCTGAGATTATTGATATTTCTCCCAGTAATCTTGATTCCAGGTTGTGCTTCTTCCAGCCCAGCGTTCCTCATGATGTACTCTGCATATAAGTTAAATAAGCAAGGTGACAATATACAGCCTTGACACACTCCTTTTCCTATTTGGAACCAGTCTGTTGTTCCATATACAGTTCTGACTGTTGCTTCCTGACCTGCATACAGGTTTCTCAAGAGGCAAGTCAGGTGGTCTGGTATTCCCATCTCTTTCAGAATGCTCCACAGTTTACTGTGATCCACACAGTCAAAGGCTTTGGCATAGTCAATGAAGCAGAAATAGATGCTCTTCTGGAACTCTCTTGCTTTCTCCATGATCCAGCGGATGTTGGCAATTTGATCTCTGGTGCCTCTGCCTTTCCTAAAACCTGCTTGAACATCTGGGAGTTCACGGTTCACATATTGCTGAAGCCTGGCTTGGAGAATTTTGAGCATGACTTTACTAGCGTGTGAGATGAGTGCAATTGTGCGGTAATTTGAGCATTCTTTGGCATTGCCTTTCTTTGGGATTGGAATGAAGACTGACCTTTTCCAGTCCTGTGGCCACTGCTGAGTTTTCCAAATTTGCTGGCATATTGAGTGCAGCACTTTCACAGCATCATCTTTCAAGATTTGAAATAGCTCAACTGGAATTCCATCACCTCCACTAGCTTTGTTCGTAGTGATGCTTCCTAAGGCCCACTTGACTTCACATTCCAAGATGTCTGGCTCTAGGTCAGTGATCATGTTATCGTGACTATCTGGGTCATGAAGATCTTTTCTGTACAGTTCTTCTGTGTATTCTTGCCACCTCTTCTTAATAGCTTCTGCTTCTGTTAGGTCCATACCATTTCTGTCCTTTATCGAGCCCATCTTTGCATGAAATGTTCCCTTGGAATCTCTAATTTTCTTGAAAAGATCTCTTGATTTTCCTATTCTGTTGTTTTCCTCTATTTCTTTGCACTGATTACTGAGGAAGGCTTTCTTATCTCTCCTTGCTATTCTTTGGAACTCTGCATTCAGATGCTTATATCTTTCCTTTTCTCCTTTGCTTTTCGCCTCTCTTCTTTTCACAGCTATTTGTAAGGCCTCCTCAGACAGCCATTTTGCTTTTTTGCATTTCTTTTCCATGGGGATGGTCTTGGTCCCTGTCTCCTGTACAATGTCACGAACCTCCGTCCAGAAAGTAGTCAATATTCCACAGTAATTTTGAAATCCCACCTGGGGCTGGAGAATGTTCTTTGATGAGGCTGAGATTCTTGTCCTGGAGAAGAGTTTCACATTCTCCACCTTCCCCTCTTTCCTTTACTAAAATTTTAGCTGGATTGAAATCAGCAACTCTATTGATTACTGATGTATCTATAACACCAAGCTCAGCGCCAGAAATATGTATAGTAATAGGTGCTAGTAAATAGTTGTTAAATGAATAATTAAATGAACCTTACCTAAGTTTCAATGATGATTCTGCTTTCAGCTCCACATTCTACTCTCTTAATTTTCACTTTTTTTTCTTATTTTTTTCTTGGTAAAAAAGCTATGGTCCCAGTCTAAGTGGCTTCCAATTCTAGTCTTCTATTTCCTTCTCTGTATATCCTCACTTTCCTCTCTCAGGTACTTTTTGGGTCCTGACAAGGTGCTGAATTCTAACTAATATTCTTCATTTGTTTCCTAAAACATTATCTTCGCTTTCTCTCCCTTCTTGATGCCAAACTCTATGACTTTATTTAGTTAAAAATGACACACAAAGAAACAGCAACTAAAGAGTCAAACTACATAAAATAGCCAGTCTTTGAAACAAGGTCTCTCCCACTGCAGAGTCCTCAATGTTGATCACTGGGTAAGGACTAGCACATATCCCTGTGGGCGCGATTCCACAGTGTTCCCAAGAGTGGCACATTTCAGACGTTCCTCCCCAGGGCGTGCGTGTGTCCTAAGTCACTCAGTCGTCTCCGACTCTTTGCGACCTTATGGACGGTAGCCCACCAGGCTCCTCTCTCCATGGGATTCTCTCAGCGAGAATACTGGAGTGGGTTGCCATTCCCTTCTGCCGGAGATCTTCCCAACCCAGGGGTGGAAACCGTGTTGCTTACGTCTACCTGTATTAGCAGGCGGGTTCTTTACCACTAGCGCCACCTGCAGGACTGGTACAAACTAGAGCAGTGGTTTTCAATCTTAGCTGCACAATAGAATCAGTTGCAGTTTTTGAAACTCAGCCCACACGAAACTAATTACATTGGAGTCTCAGGGTAAGGGAGGGGGGAACCGAAGAATCATGCAATGTATGTATATAATTATCATATGATGTATGTATGTAATGTATATAATTCCGCATGTTACCCCAATATGTATCCAAAACTGAGAACCACTCTTCCAGAGTGAGCTTTCTCTTTCTCCTTCTTTCCTCCATAACTCTGAACCCTAACACTGATTGCTCAACCTATGGATCCACCATCATTGCAAACAGCAAATCAACAAGTATTGAATTCCCTAAGTACTCACATCTGTGACTAATTTTACTTCCTCCTCACTCTTTTTCCCCCTCCCAGCTGCATTTCTCCATCTCTATTCATGGCACTAAATTCTTGATTTTAACAATTGCACTTTAATTTCCTTTTAAATCTGTTTCCATGTCGTCTCTCCTCAATTGCAAAACTTTACTTAAAATTTCAACTAAATCTTCTACATTTTCTCATTCAGCATATGTGCTGATTTTCTCTAGTTTTCATTTCTTCTCATCCACCTGTCTTTGTTTTGTATTAATCATAAAAGGGGTATACAGATTTTTAGTGACTCAACGTATCCCTGTTATGTATTCTCATCTCTCCTGATTCTTGCTTTTTTAGTGCAATTGCTGATCATTCAGTTCAGTTCAGTTCGGTTCAGACGCTCAGTCGTGTCCGACTCTCTGCGACCCCATGAATCACAGCACGCCAGGCCTCCCTGTCCATCACCAACTCCCGGAGTTCACTCAAACTCATGTCCATCGAGTCGGTGATGCCATCCAGCCATCTCATTCTCTGTCGTCCCCGTCTCCTCCCACCCCCAATCCCTCCTAGCATCAGACTATTTTCCAGAGTCAACTCATCGCATGAGGTGGACAAAGTATTGGAGTTTCAGCTTTAGCATCAGTCCTTCCAATGAACACCCAATCATAATATCTTCCTAAAGATGACACTCTATAAGACATTCTATAAGAAGGATACATTGTTACTTATTGTCTCAATGTCTGAAAAAAGTAATAAAAATGCAAATCACTATTTCATGTTTTGGTATCAGCCTGCTGCTGCTGCTGCTGCTGCTAAATCGTTTCAGTCGTGTCCGACTCTGTGTGACCCCATAGATGGCAGCCCACCAGGCTCCGCCATCCCTGGGATTCTCCAGGCAAGAACACTGGAGTGGGTTGCTATTTCCTTCTCCAGTGCATGAAAGTGAAAACTGAAAGTGAAGTCGCTCAGTAGTGTCAGACTCTTAGGTTAACAAATAGAGTGTATTTGAAAAGAGCAAATGTTTGAAGATCCATAATTTTAACATACATAAACACAAAAATATAAGAAGAATGAAAACACCCTTCAACATTCCATCATGTTTCTTTAATATATCAAATGGCTGTGCATATGTGTGTGTAGAATAGCAAACTCTAGCCTCCCCTGAAGCTAGAGATGGAAGATGATATTGCTGGCCAGCTGCATTTAAACTTCCTAAGATGCCACCACCACACTCTAAGTGGGACAGAGCAAGTCATTGAAAACTGACTGCAGAAGTGTTTTTAGTGCAGAG
The DNA here is from genome assembly GCF_049115385.1 of Moschus berezovskii. Taxonomy (NCBI): domain Eukaryota; kingdom Metazoa; phylum Chordata; class Mammalia; order Artiodactyla; family Moschidae; genus Moschus; species Moschus berezovskii. Next base: position 54,750,918 of record NC_142469.1, read on the forward strand.
TATAGTTGGGTCAGATCACAGGTACATGCAGTGGCTGAGTTCAACCACACCCACCTGGAGATAAGAGACTAACAGTAGAAACCATCATGATCAGACAGAGAAAGACCATTCACTGATCTCCTTAGCAAATTCTTGTTGATTTCTTAAACCTCCTCAGGCACAGGGAAAACTTCTGGAATTAAGAAAATCAAGGACAAGAGAAAGAGGTAAATATGCTTAAAAATGGTACTACAATTCAAAAATTGAGATGTACACCGAGTGGAAACATGACAGAAGGAGTGCTTGGGTAAGTCTCCACATTCTACTGGGAATCAGGAGCTAGAGATCACAGAATTAAACTAAATATGCAGAAAAGTGTTGCAACAAGTAACTGACAAATAAAAAGTTAGTGGGCCTTTTTGACAAGTAATGAACCTCCCTCCCACCAAAAGAAGCCTGGTCATACCTGAAAGAATGCTGGAAATTTCTTCAACTAGCAGTAAAGACAATGAAGATACCTTACTGAGTACCTCTTCCCCATTCTTCTCTCTGCAGTCCTGGAGTTCAGGATGGAGACTTAAAAATAGAATCAGGTAGATAGATAAAGACATTAGACATATAAAATGAGAACCAGCATATAGGAGAGAAAGATATGACAAACTTAGCTTAATACACAGACTTGGAAAGTTTAAAAGAAGAATCACTACTAGCAAAATCAATGAAGCCAAATGGAACAATTTCACTCACAAAATCTTTCCAAATATACTATCCTAAAACAACATGACTGAACTGAACTGAACTGAAAACAACATGAAGAACCTCATGATTGAGACCTGTGGCTGCCATACTAACTTGTACAAACATTAGACATTTTCAATCATTTTGTGATAAACTATATCATATAGCAATCCAACCAGCTGATAGACTCCTTTCATCTCAGTACCGACATCACGTTATTATTCTAATCATTTTCCTACATGATCTCCTCAGGCTATTTCCCACTGAACTGGTTTCTACTCTGGGATCCCTATTTTATAGGCCTCCCCAAAGCTTCTCATCATTTTACAGACTGCATCTCTAATAACGTCTTTGATTATGTTTTAAATAACTTAATCTACTCTATAGTATTGCATTGGTTATGTCAGCAGAATGTGATCAGAAAGCCAGATCCCATAATACTGAGGAAGAATGGGTTAACAGTTTTTCAGCTGCATTTCTTGCTGGTGAATATGCCACAGATGAATATTTTCAAAATGAATATGAGCAGTTTTAGATGAGTGCTCCTTAAATGTCACTGTGTATTAGTCATGCAAGGATCATTAAGGGGTACGAGAGGAGGTAGACATGCACATTTCATCCAAGACATAGATTCTTGCTGTAGACTGGAACTGTCAGAGTTTCCAGGTTAGACTCTGCTGCTAATGATTATTAATGCAACTGAAGCATTAAATGGTTCATTTTTCTCCATGTACAACAATATCTCCAAAATATACAGGAAAGAAGAACATTTTCTGCATGAGTCCTTGGGGGTGACAAAGAAGACAAGGTAAATGAACCACTAAAACTTCCAAAATAAATTGATAAATTGGAAATTATCTTCTATTATAATTTAACAATATGTTACTATGCTTATTTATAGGTAGAAAACATATTTCTGCAATGAACCACTTTAGTGGTTCCTTAGTTCTTTAGGAAAACATTCATCAAATGTATATGTCTCCTTCCTTTTTGATACATCAGATATCAGTCTCTTATAAGTATATATAATTAAACTTCAGTTGATATCTGTGCTCCTTAGATATTTGTATAACAAATAGGAAATGCTTCACAATCTCTTTTCCAAACACACTTGGTGACTTATCATTTAGATTTTATTGGGATGTCAATTGTTTGACTCTTGAGGCTGATCAAAGAAGAGATCCTTTGAAACTTGCCTGATTGCCTCTGACAGCACATGTAGGCCAGAGGCAATTATATGTAGGAAGGTAGGGTAGGTCTGGACCAATGGTCTGAGTCAAGTCCTAGAAGCCTTTCTAAGAAGTACTATCTCTTCTCAGAAGGGAACCCTCCTACACTACTGGTGAGAATGTAAACTGGTGTAGCCACTGTAGAAAACAGTATGGAAGTACCTTAAAAAACTAAAAAAATGTAACTACCATATGATCCTGCAATCCCATTTCTGGGCATATACCTGGAGAAAAACATGGTCTGAAAGGACACATATATACCAATATTCATTGTAGCACTGTTTACAAGAGCCAAGACATGGAAGCCACCTAAATGTCTATTGACAGATGAATGGATAAGGATGTACTACATATATACAATAGAGTATTACTCAGCCATTAAAAAGAATGAAATAGTGCCATTTGAAGCAAGATGGATGGACCTAGAGATTGTCATACTGAGTGAAATAAGACAGATAAAGAGCTATATCATATGGCATGGCTTATATGCTTAAAAAGCAGAGACATTACTTTGCTGACAAAGGTCCATCTAGTCAGTTATGGTTTTTCCAGGAGTCATGTATGGATGTGAGAGTTGGACTATAAAGAAAGCTGAGCGCTGAGCAACTGATGCTTTTGAACTGTGGTGTTGGAGAAGACTCTTGAGAGTCCCTTGGACTGCAAGTAGATCCAACCCATCCTGTTTATTCATTGGGAGGACTGATGTTGAAGCTGAAACTCCAATACTTTGACCACTTGATGTGAAGAACTTACTCATTGGAAAAGACCCCGATGCTGGGAAAGATTGAAGGCAGGAGGAGAAGGGGATGACAGAGGATGAGATGGTTGGATGGCATCACCAGCTCGATAGACATGAGTTTGAGCAAGCTCCAGGAGTTGGTGATGCTGCAGTCCATGCGGTCACAAAGAGTTGGATATGACTGAGCGACTGAACTGAACTAATGGCTTATATGCAGAATCTTAAAAAAATAATAATACAAATGAACTTATTTACAAAACAGACTCACAGACTTAAAGAACAAACTTATCATTACCTGCAGGGAGGGATAGTTAGAGAGTTTGGGAATAACATGCACACACTGCTGTATTTAAAATAAATAACCAATAAGGACAAAAATAAATAAATATATATATATATATATTAAAAAATGGTACCTCTTCTCAATACCAGGTCTCACATAATCATTTCCTTTGACTGAGTAAATCATTTACCTTCAGTTTCTCCATCCATAAAGTGAGAAGCAAACACCTCATGGGATGACAGTCTGCTTCAGGCTGTTAATAAGGTTCTTTAAAGAAAGTTAATACAATTTACTTATAATTACAGTATAGCAATTTGAATTTAAAGAATATTTTTCTCCTGAGTGATTCCAGTTACTGAGCATTCTTTGTCAATGTAGTAAATTATTCTAATTAGGTAGAGGTAGCCGGCAAAGTGTGGAAAGTTACTATGGGCATCTTCATTCTGCATTTAAAAAAGCTCTCATGATAAAATTGCAGAGTCTTTTATCTGGTTGAAGAATGAGTAAGACAGCAAATAAACGTGATTTTAAGCCTCTTTGTTAAACAATGAGTTCTTAAATTGAGCAGAAATCCCTGTGCAAGAAAGAGAATTCAGTGGTGTCTATTGTTATTACTATTATGTTTTCAGAATCCAAAGTTTTATATTAAAAGCTATAATTAGATTTCTAAATATTAAATCATTTCATAAACAAAACTTCCTTTTTTCTCAGTAGAATAAAAATGATTTTCATTTCCTGACAAAAATATGATTTCTCCGAGAGAGGTCATTCTTGTCTCTCTAACTCTATTTATCTCTCTCCTGTGCATAATCAAGAAAAAGTCTCCCAAGGCAACTCAAATGATTCAATAAAGCAGCCCTACATATCACAACCTCATTAACTGAGCTTGAGGTAGAAATAGCAGGACATACACGCATCTAAAACATACTTAGGCCAAACAGGAAGAGGGAAACTATTAATATAAATTCCCTATCACTTCAGAGAGTTTTCACTCCATTCCCATTCCTATAATTGTAAGTCTTGTATTAGAAGTATAATTGTGAACATAATCATTGATTAGGATGCTAGGGATCAAGAAAATTAAATGACAGGTCCAGGAATCTTAACAAATCAAAAAGACACACACATACACACACGTTTGGGACCAGTCCCTCACTTGGTACCCTGGGCTTGCAAAGAACTGTGAACATGGTTTCCCAGCATCCTTGCCTCAGTCAATTCACCCTCCATTCTCCTTGCATCATCAGGATGAAGCCTAAATATCTCAGCAGGACCCATACAGTCCTTCTGACTTTGTCCTCATTCTCTTTATATCTTCAGATTCATTTCTTGCTACTCCTCCATGTACATTTCATGCTCTTTCCCATCTTTTCCTGACATATTATACACATACAAATGTACATATATGGTCACAACACAAAGACTTTTCTATGTCTTCACACATTTATCTTTCACTACCCAGAACTCATTTTCATCCTTTAAAACTCTCTGTGAGGACCTCTCACCCCGGAAGCCTTCCCTGGCACCAGATCCCAATCTATATTCCTCTAGTACTCTGTTTATAGTCAGTGTCATAGTGCTTTTTATAGTCTACCTTTTCTCTGATTTCTCTATAAACTGTATGGAGCTCAAGAACAAGGGCTTTTTATTCTCACGGCTTTGGAGCCTAACACAGAGACTGAGATATACTGAGTGTTTGGATCTGGACTCTTTTAGTGCTAACAACCTTGTGAAATAGCTAAGACATGCATGTATGATGCGGTTAAACACAACACAAGGCCATGTCAAACTGAGATATGGAATCTGGTGCTGATTGACACAGGGGGACATTTTAGAGAAATAAGAATTTAGACAGAGTTTTCATAAACAAAGAAATGGAGGTGAATAAAACAATAAGATAACCAGGAAGCCAAAAGGGAAGTCTAACAGCAGGGGAATGAAAAGAGAGAGACCCAAATCCAAGCAACACTAAAATATAATAATGTATTAATATTATGCACTTAAAAATCTATTAAGACAATAGATCTCTTATTAAGTGTTCTTTCCAAAATAAAATAAAAGACCTAATGTCACTTGTATAAAATAGTGTTGTATAGGCTTTCTAAAAGGCAGTTTTTCACCAGGAATGCCTTAAAATATATCCATCAACATTTTCACCACTCTCTTAACAACATTCTTTTCCCTACCTACAATAATACACCACCTCTAGCAACAATAATTCCACCTCCAGCAACTTTCCTAAAGAAATAATTAAGAATATGTGAAAAGATATGTATGAAGCTGTTTATTAGACTATACTGAAAATTAGGCAAAAAAGGAAACTAATAGTTTCCCATTAATAAAGGACTCCTTAAATAAAGCATCACATTCTATGTAATGAAATATCCAGCAATTATCCAGTTGATACTTGACTATCCATTTTATGTTGTTATCATGTGATAGTAATAATAGTATTAAATGAAAATGCTAGAATATTAAAGGTATTGACTTAAAAAAACTTTAAGTTTATAAAAAGCATTTACATTGTTAATTTATTTTAAAATATACTGACAGGAAAACAGCTGAAAATATAAGAACATGTCAACAATGAAGGAGTTATAGAACTTTTTTGTTTTATTTCTTTGTATTTTGTGTATTTTCCAAAAGAATAGTCTATTTCTAGTAATAGTAAATTCATCTCAATTGACATAAAATCTTTACTGCTCTAAGAAATGAAGGAGAAAGGATATGTTAGGATAGGAAGATTATTTGGGGGAAATGCTGAGGGTATGTTAGAATTATATCCTATAGAATGACTGATAGAATCCAATGAGATCAAATATGAAGAAGTTTGAGAACATAGTGATTGAATTTCTTGAAGCCTCTTCTCAGGAATGCATAGAGAGTTTATGTCAAAACATTGCATTGAAATAATAAAGCTAGAGTATTATAAGTTAAGCAATGTTATAGGGATTTTCACTGCAGGACACATCAGAGCCTTTAATATGCTGGATTTTGCTGAGGAACTTTCAGTTCAGTTCAGTTCAGTCACTCAGTTGTGTCTGACTCTTTGCAACCCCATGGACTGTAGCACACCAGTCTTCCTTGTCCATCACCAACTCCTGGAGCTTGCTCAAACTCATGTCCATCGAGTCGGTGATGCCATTCAACCATCTCATCCTCTGTCATCCCCTTCTCCTCCTGCCTTCAATCTTTCCCAGCATCAGGGTCTTTTCCAATGAGTCAGTTCTTTGCATCAGGTGGCCAAAGTATTGGAGTTTCAGCTTTAGTATCAGTCCTTCCAATGAAGAACACTAAAAGGGCACTATAATATGCGTTGTTTCCCAAGCATATTTGGCTGTTCCTTCACAGAATATCTGATAGGACTTATGTTTCACAGAACACACTTGGGCAAGATGTTCTCATTAAAAAATACAATGTAGTGTTCACTTTGAAGTGACTACAAACACCTGTAATTACAGGACTGGCACAATCAATGTGAGAGTCATCACCATAAGTCAGATTTTCCCAACCTGGCATTATTGATAACTGAGGGCATATAATTCTTTGCCGTGGGGAGTAGTCCAGTGCACTGTAGCATGTTTGGCAGTACTCACTAGTGAGCCCCAGTGATGCCAGTGGTAACCACCATCTCCCCCCACCCCGCTGTAACAACCAAAAATGTCTGTAGATATTGTCAAATGTCTGCACCAGTGGTAAAGAAGACTGACGAGAAATTAGGCTAGGAAACTTTGACTGAGGTCAGAATTCCCAGGCCCAGTTCTTCAGTCTTTTTAAATATAAGCTGCCTTAACATTTGCAAAATGCCTGTCTGCTCCAGCAAATGCAGAATGTCAGCATGTTACTTTTCTAACACACTATGTCAAAAAGAACCATCTGTTAAAATGCTACATTGTGCATCTTCATCATTTTATCTATGTAACATTTTGATGAATGCTTAATTTTTAAAAGTTATGAATTTTACAAACAAATTAAAATATCCTCTATTCTATATGTTAACTCTAACAAATAGGTGTGTTATTGGGCAAATCAGTTACTTAGAGCCTTGGTGTCCTCACAAACACACACACACACACACACAAAAATGGTGGGTAGGCCATTGGCCAACTTAAACTTAAGTTCTAGTTGTCACAATACTTTCAATTGGGGAAATGCTACATTCAGACACTGGAGTGAATTATATTCAAAAGAAGCCAGGATTATAACCTTCTTTATACTTTGGAAACCCAATGTGCAGCTGGGGAAATAAGCTATGAGTTCATCGAAAACAATAATACAAACATTTAACATAAGGAATAAGAAGAGAGATTTAACTTCAGAAATAGATTTTTCAATTATGAGCAATACTATGATAATATTAAAATTAGAATCATTGATGAAATAATTTTCTAGGAGAAAAGATGAAAGAAATTGAACAAGATGTCCAAAGAGAAGCCAAACTCAGTTTTAGGGAAAAATTCTTTCTTCAAAATACAGATCATTCTCTAGACTATTTTAATTCCTTCAGTGTAGAAAAATCTTGAAAATTTGTTGATTGTTTATAAAAAGCTATTATAATCATGACACTAGAACCACAGTAAATGTATCACCCACCCAAAATATATTAAAATAGCAATCTCACTAACATAAATATAATAATCCAAAGCAAAATATTAGTAAATCATATCCTGTAATGAATCAAAGGAAGTATCTGACATAATTAAGTGGGATTCAATACATCTATTAATTCATTCAACAAATGTTTATTAAACATTTATAATACAATCATAATTCTCAGTATTTGGAGTATATCATCATAAAACAAAGATATCTGCTTCATGGAAATTACTTTATAGCAGGGGATTCCTAAAGGAAATCAACCCTGAATATTCATTGGAAGGACTGTTGCTGAAGCTGAAGCTCCAACATGTGGCCACCTGATGTGAAGAGCAACTCAACTGAAAAAGACCCTAATCCTGGGAAAGATTGAAGGCAAAAGAAGAAGCGGGTGGCAGGGGATGAGATGGTTAGATAGCATCACTGACTGAATGGATATAAATTTGAGAAAACTCAGAGAGACAATGAAGGACAGGGCAGCCTGGCATGCTATAGTCCATGTCACAGAGTTGAATATGACTTAGCAACTGAACAACAGCAACACACTGGTATCATTAACAGGTACATTGCACAGTAAGTTAGTGACAAATGAGATAGGAAAAAAAAATTAGAGTTGGATAAAGGGATTAGGGTGATAAGAACAGGACTGGATTGCTATTTTAAATAAAATGTCCAGGAAGAGACCTCCACTGAGTTGATAGCATTTGAGCAAAAACATAAAGAAGACCTGGGAGTTAGCTTTATGGATACTCTGTGGAACAGCATTCTAGGCAGGGGATACAGCCAGAGCAAAGGCCCTAAGGCCAGATTTTGCTTGGGAAGCTCAAGGAACAACAGAGGCCAGTGAAGTGGGAGGATAGTGAAATATGGGAGGAGTTGGAGACTGGGGTCGGAGAAATAACAGGGCCAGAACCTCTAGGGTTCCAGGCTAAAGGCTTTAGCTTTTACCCCAAGGGAAATGGGGAGACCTGGGGGATTAGAGCAGAGCAATAACAGAGATGACATACATTGTAAAAGTATCTGGCTGTTGTACAAAGAGTAGACTGTAGTGGGAAAGGATGGGATCAGGGAATACAGGAGATCATTGTGTATTCTGGGCAAGTGAGTGGCTTAGATCAGTGTGGTACCTGGCGTGGTAGTAAGAAGCAGTTGGAGTCTTGGGAGTCAGGACATATTTTGAAAATACAACCATCAGAAATAGCTGATGTATTGGAGAGAGAGGAGGTGACAGTGACTGCATGGTTTTTATCCTCAATACCTGGAAAGATGAAGCTACTATCAAGTGCAACTGGGAAGGCTATAAACTGAGCAAATTTGAAGGGGAAGATCAAAAAGTGTTCTGAACATGTTGCACACAAGAGGAATTTAGATGTCTAAGAGGAGACAAGTAGGCAGCTGGATAAACATGATTAGAACTTGAGAAAGAGTCAAAACTAGAGATAAAAGGTTATAAATCTTCAGCATTGTTGCTTAGTCGCTCAGTCATGTCCAACTCTTTTGTGACCCTGGGGACTGTAGCCCGCCAGCCTCCTCTGTCCACGGGAATTCCTAGGCAGGAATACTGGAGTAGGTTGTCATTTTGGAGCTTGAGAAAGAGTCAAAATTGGAGACATAAATTTATAAATCTTCAGCATATATATAGTATTTAAAGCCATAAGACTAGATAGGTTCAAGAGTAGAAAGCAATAAATCAGATTTATTTGTAGCACTTAAACATTAAGAGATTAGAAAAAACCAGCAAAGGAAACTGAGAGGGAGAGAAAAAAAAATAGTAAGCAAGTCAGAAGAGAATGGTATTCTAGTAATAGTGTTCAAGCTCTGTAAAGTGAGTATGGGTCAGTTCAATGAAGTGAGAACATAAAAGATCCTATTAATATAATTATATTAATATAATATTAATAATTATATAATTGATTATATTAATATAATTATATGAACATAATTATTTTGATGTATTTAATTAAATAATAAGTCAAAGAAGAAGAATTATATCATCATCTTAATGGATTTACCAGAATGTTAACTGATAAAACTGAAGGCTATTTTAAAAGGTATGTAATCAACTAATAACCAATATAGGGCGTCCCTGGTAGCTCAGATGGTAAAGAACCTGCCTGTAATGCAGGAGACCCAGGTTTGATCCCTGGCTCAGGAAGATCCTCTAGAGAAAGGAATGACTACCCACTCCAGTATTTCTTGCCTGGAGAATCCCATGGACAGAGGAGCCTTGCAGGCTACAGTCCATGGGGTCACTCTCAACTGAAATGGTGAATATTCTCATTGAAGCCAGGAAGAAAAACAGCATGCCTACAAGTAACATCATAACTTTTTTTTTTCAAATTCTTATGAAGGAAATAAGAAATGTCCCTCTATAAGAAAAAAAGGAAATAATGAATTATATATATTTGAATGTAGGACACAGCATGATTACCTGCTTAAAACCTTCTGAAAAATCAACTCTAAAATTTTGTAATAAGAGAATTAGTGAGATTAGTTACCAAGTAAATACGAAAAATTACTTTTTACTATAAAAAACAGTAAAAAATGTGAAGTAAAAGTCCCATTTTCAATAAGTTCAGAAAGATAAAAGATCTAAAAGTAACAGTCAATATGATTTAAAAAACATGGCTACTGAAAGTGTCAGTTATAAAGTGTGTAACTTTAGCCAAAAGGATGCAAGAACACTAACCTGTGTCATACAAGATATCAAGCATAATAGCCAGCATTACTCCTATCCAGCATCTTTATTAGACCCATAACCGGAGTCACTTGCCTTTTCAGCTTTTCCTTAGGCTATCTATGGAACCAATTTTATTTCTCATCATGACATTTTTGCTGTCTCCAGCCCAGACAGTAGTCGTTTCTCTGATCAAACTAGAAGTTCATAATTGTCATCATTATTTCCCTCCTGGAATATACTGCCTAATGACTAAAACCATGCTTTCTCAAAACTGCAAACTTCCTTGCCTCTGAGCTCCATTCTATTTAGTATATATTTATTATTCAAAAGAGAATAGGAGAAGAAACTTTTGTGCTAAGTCACTTCATGTCAGTTCAGTTCAGTCGCTCAGTTGTGTCCAACTCATTGCGACCCCATGAATCGCAGCATGCCAGGCTTCCCTGTCCATCACCAACTTCCGGAGTTCACTCAAACTCAAGTCCATCAAGTTGGTGATGCCATCCAACCATCTCATTCTCTGTAGTCCCCTTCTCCTCCTGCCCCCAATCCCTCCCAGTATCAGAGTCTTTCCCATTGAGTCAACTCTTGGCATGAGGTGGCCAAAGTATTGGAGTTTCAGCTTTAGCATCAGTCCTTCCAATGAACACCCAGGATTGATCTCCTTTAGAATGGACTGGATGGATCTCCTTGCAGTCCAAGGGACTCTCAGGAGTCTTCTCCAACACCACAGTTCAAAAGCTCTCACATACATACATGACCACTGGAAAAACCATATCCTTGACTAGATGGACCTTGGTTGGCAAAGTAATGTCTCTGCTTTTTAATATGCTATCTAGGTTTGTCATAACTTTCCTTCCAAGGAGTAAGCATCTTTTAATTTCATGGCTGCAGTCAGCATCTGCAGTGATTTTGGAGGCCAAAAAATAAAGTCTGACACTATTTACACTGTTTCTCCATCTATTTCCCATGAAGTGATGGGACCAGATGCCATGATCTTTGTTTTCTGAATGTTGAGCTTCAAGCCAACTTTTTCACTCTCCTCTTTCACTTTCATCAAGAGGCTTTCTATTCCTCTTCACTTTCTGCCACACAGGTGGTGTCATCTGCATATCTGAGGTTATTGATACTTCTCCCTGGAATCTTGATTCCAGCTTGTGCTTCTTCCAGTCCAGCGTTCCTCATGATGTACTCTGCATATAAGTTAAATAAGCAGGGTGACAATATACAGCCTTGATGTACTCCTTTTCCAATTTGGAACCAGTCTGTTGTTCCATGTCCAATTCTAACTGTTGCTTCCTGACCTGCATATAGGTTTCTCAAGAGGCCAGTCAGGTGGTCTGGTATTCCCATCTCTTTCAGAATTTTCCAGAGTTTATTGTGATCCACACATTCAAAAGCTTTGGCATAGTCAATGAAGCAGAAATAGATGTTTTTCTGGAACTCTCTTGCTTTTTCCATAATCCAGCAGATGTTGGCAATTTGATCTCTGCTTCCTCTGCCTTTTTGAAAACCAGCTTGAACATCTGGAAGTTGCCTTTCTTTGGGATTGGAATGAAAACTGATCTTTTCCGGTTCTGTGACCACTGCTGAGTTTTCCAAGTTTGCTGGCACATTGAGTGCAGCACTTTCACAGCATCATCTTTCAGGATTTGAAATAGCTCAACTGGAATTCCATCACCTCCACTAGCTTTGTTCGTAGTGATGCTCTCTAAGGCCCACTTGACTTCACATTCCAAGATGTCTGGCTCTAGGTGAGTGATCACATTATCGTGACTATCTTGGTCGTGAAGATCTTTTTTGTACAGTTCTTCTGTGTATTCTTGCCACCTCTTCTTAATATCTTCTGCTTCTGTTAGGTCCATACCATTTCTGTCCTTTATCGAGCCCATCTTTGCATGAAATGTTCCCTTGGAATCTCTAATTTTCTTGAAGAGATTTCTTGTTTTTCCTATTCTGTTGTTTTCCTCTGTTTCTTTGCACTGATAACTGAGGAAGGCTTTCTTATCTCTCCTTGCTGTTCTTTGGAACCCTGCATTCAGATGCTTATATCTTTCCTTTTCTCCTTTGTTTTTTGCGTCTCTTCTTTTCACAGCTATTTGTAAGGCCTCCTCAGATGGCCATTTTGCTTTTTTGCATTTCTTTTCCATGGGGATGATCTTGGTCCCTGTCTCCTGTACAATGTCACGAACCTCCATCCAGAGTTCATCAGGCACTCTATCTATCAGATCTAGTCCCTTAAATCTATTTCTCACTTCCACTGTGTAATCATAAGGGATTTGATTTAGGTCATATCTGAATGGTCTAGTGGTTTTTCCCTACTTTCTTCAATTTCAGTCTGAATTTGGCAATAAGGAGTTCATGGTCTGAGCCACAGTCAGCTCCTGGTCTTTTTTGCTAACTGTATACAGCTTCTCCATCTTTGGCTGCAAAGAATATAATCAATCTGATTTTGGTGTTGACCATCTGGTGATGTCCATGTGTAGAGTCTTCTCTTGTGTTGTTGGAAGAGGGTGTTTGCTATGACCAGTGCGTTCTCTTGACAAAACTCTATTAGCCTTTGCCCTGCTTCATTCCGTGCTCCAAGGCCAAATTTGCCTGTTACTCCAGGTGTTTCTTGACTTCCTCCTTTTGCATTCCAGTCCCCTATAATGAAAAGGACATCTTTTTGGGGTGTTAGTTCTAAAAGGTCTTGTAAGTCTTCATAGAACTGTTCAACTTCGGCTTCTTCAGCGTTACTGGTTGGGGCATATGCTTGGATTACTGTAATACTGAATGGTTTGCCTTGGAAACGAACAGAGATCATTCTGTCGTTTTTGAGATTGCATCCAAGTACTGCATTTCGGACTCTTTAGTTGACCATGATGGCTACTCCATTTCTTCTAAGGGATTCTTGCCCACAGTAGTAGATATAATGGTCAGTTCAGTACAGTCACTCAGTCGTGTCCGACTCTTTGCGACCCCATGAATCACCGCATGCCAGGCCTCCCTGTCCATCACCAACTCCCGGAGTTCACTCAAACTCATGTCCATCGAGTCGGTGATGCCATCCAGCCATCTCATTCTCTGTCATCCCCTTCTTCTCCCGCCCCCAATCCCTCCCAGCATCAGAGTCTTTTCCAGTGAGTCAACTCGTTGCATGAGGTGGCCAAAGTATTGGAGTGTCAACTTTAGCATCAGTCCTTCCAATGAACACCCAGGATTGATCTCCTTTAGAATGGACTGGTTGGATCTCCTTGCAGTCCAAGGGACATAATGGTCACCTGAGTTAAAATCATCCATTCCAGTCCATTTTAGTTCACTGATTCCTAGAATGTCAATGTTCACTCTTGCCATCTCCTGTTTGACCACTTCCAATTTGCCTTGATTCGTGGACCTAACATTCCAGGTTCCTATGCAATATTGCTCTTTACAGCATTGGACCTTGCTTCTATCACCAGTCACATTCACAACTGGGTAATTTTTTTACTTTGGTTCCATCCCTTCATTCTTTCTGGAGTTATTTCTCCACTGATCTCCAGTAGCATATTGGGCACCTACCGACCTGGGGAGCTCATCTTTCAGTGTGTTATCTTTTTGCCTTTTCATACTGTTCATGGGGTTCTCAAGGCAAGAATATTGAAGTGATTTGCCATTCCCTTCTCCAGTGGACCACATTCTGTCAGACCTCTCCACAATGACCTGCTCGTCTTGGGTGGCCCCACACAGCATGGGTTAGTTTCATTGAGTTAGACAAGGCTGTGGTCCGTGTGATCAGATTGACTAGTTTTCTGTGATTGTGATTTCAGTGTGTCTGCCCTCTGATGCCCTCTCACAATACCTATGATCTTACTTGGGTTTCTCTTACCTTGGTAACAGGGTATCTCTTCACGGCTGCTCCAGCAAAGCGCAGCCACTCCTCCTTACCTTGGACAAGGGGTATCTGCTCACAGCCGCCCCTCCTGATCTTGAACGTGGAGTAGCTCCTCTCAGTCATGTCCAACTCTTTGCGACCTTATGGACTGTAGCCAGCCAAGTTCCTCAGTTCATGAGGTTCTTCAGGCAAGAATAATAGAGTGGGTTGCCATGCACTCCTCCAAGGGATCTTCCTGACCCAGGGATCAAACCTGCATCTCTTAACATCTCTTGCATTGGCAGTCAGGTTCTTTATCACCAGCACCACCTGAAGGCCACTGAAATGATATGGGAATTTTAATTTTGGTGAAATAAAATAAAAAGTAGCTCCCAAAGAACTTTACATGATAATAGGTCAGATTTGGAAGAATGAGCCATAAAGAGCATTAGAACCTTTCCCTCAAACCCAAACAGGTATTTGAACCTCTGAAAATATTTCCAAAAATTATGATTGAGGACTGTCAGAATGCTTGACCTAGCAGGATGGTTGTTTACACACATACACACACACAGACACACATACACAAAAATAAAAGCTCAAAAAAGAAAAAAACAAAAACCACATCTCCTGTGTATCCTGCATTGGCAGGCAGACTCTTTCCCATCCCCTGGGAAGCACTAGGTCACGAAGATAGTTAGCAGCAAAGCTCAAATTTGAACCCAGGCCTCCTGACAACAAATCCACTACATCTGTATAGCCCTGGATCAACCAGTTCCCTTCTCTAAAGACTCAGTTCTCATTGCTATACTATACAACCACTAATTCCTAGTCCTTCTGGGTCTAAATTCTTTTTTCTATAGAAGTTGAAAAAGAAAATGTTCAAAGTAATTGAAAACATATATTATAAATGAAGATTCATATCCTACGTCTGGTCAGTGAAAATCTTTTATTGAACTTTTATAATCTCATACACAGCCCTTCTTAATTTTTGACACCACCAGCTGAATCTTGGTCCTCTAATTTCAATTTTGTGTTGCCAAAACCTAGCTAGTTTTATTGCTGGACTAATTGTGTGATGTAGGTGGTGCCACACACAATACTTCTCTGCTCAAGCACTTTTTATTATTTCCTCACATTTTCTAAATCTCATCTCGTCTGTTCGGTGTTCAAGTTCTCTCTGTTTTGGTCTCATCTCATTTATTTAATCTTACTCCCTAACTTGAGTGCCTTTACTTATGAGACCAGTGTCCTTGCCAACCAAAGATGTCAAAGTTCAGTCCCACTTTTGTGTCTTCTGTCACACTGTTCCCTCACCTGGAATTATTTCCTGACATTCCACATATTTCAGTGCTATGTCTCCTGAAAGACTGCTTACTTTCTGCTATCACCTCAAAACCTCTTACTGCTTCAAAACTACTACTACCTCTTTGGCCAGCTTCTCCTCAAAAAGCCTCAAAATGCCCAGAGAACTCATGGTCTCCTCCTAAAGGTCCTGGTTATATTTAATACAAAGTAGATATTTTTCCATTTGCGACCACAGAGAATTGCTCACGCCCACCTATGTTCAAAAGTAAAGATCTAGTTTGTGCTCAATGTGCTACTTGAACTCTTGGTGCTGACACTTGAGACTCTTGATAGTTGAACTCTCGGTCAAACAAGCATTCAGTATATTACTAACTGTGCCCTCAAATTATTTTATATAAATCCCAGTATCAATATTTTATATTGTTCTGGATGAACTACCTCAGCTTTCATTGAGAAATGTCTCCTCAAGCACAGACCTTAAAGGAAAACTAACCAAGTTGATTAACCAAATTTCTCATATATTGCTAGAGTCTAATATACATATCTAATATAAAACATCACTTTAGTAAAAAATCATGAGACATATTGAGGCAATATAAAATTTATACATAAAATGTTAAAAAGTAGAGGTTCTTAAGTTCTTTAATATTGCTACATTATGGGCAAGATGTAATATTCAAAATATTCTAATAGGTGAGTTATGAAATATACTTTACAGTTCCTGGAAAAACTTAACTTTATACTTCCCTGAAGGCTTAAATCTGAGTTAACTTACTTGGAAAAAAGAGCCAGTTGAATTTAATGAATATTCTTGCCTGAATAATTTTCTGCTGACTGCTGTAACCATGGGTCTTTTTAATTTTTTAAGTAAGGAGAAGATAATCATGCTACATGTGAAACAAACCAAGAAGACTGTACATCTATTAAAAATGTAGCTAATAGTTAAAATAATAAGAATACTTATTACTGTGATGTATGACAGTTGGAGGGAAGAAGGATATGGTCCTTCTGAAAAAAGCACTGGCTTTGGATGTGTAAGACCTAAGTTATAGGACAGATCCTAACAACATAATAGTGGAGTGAACATGTATGCAAACTTTTATGAATAATCAGTTTTCACATCTGCAAATTAATCCCTGTAAGTCCTTCCATCATCTGACAATAGTAAGAAGTTAAATGGATTACATGTAATAATGTATGTACTATAAAGTACTATATAATTTTCAACAATTTTTCATGCTTATTTATGATTATAAAAGTTTGTCAAATAAAATAAACGCAAGCTTTATTTAAAATTAAACATTTTCAAATTACTAATAATTTTTATCATACAGTTATAATTACTTTTCACTGTATGACTTTCTAGTTTTTCTTCTATGCATATATATATGTGTATACACATATAAATCTTTTAAAATTTTGCATTATGCTATGCTTATTGCTTTAAAAGTTGATTTCCTCATGTAAAAAATAGTACATAAATTTAAATAATCTTTAGGTGTATGTGACAATGAAGATACATAAATGTGGGGGAAAAGAGTTTTCCAAAATCAAAACCGGTGTTGGGGGGACTTGGGTTAAGGAAAAAAAAAGATTCATCTGTACGTATGGCTGAGTCCCTTTGCAGTTCACCTGAAACTATCACAACATTGTTAATTGGCTGCACCCCAATACAAAATTAAATGTTAAAAAAAAATGTACTCTCTATAAAACTCATTGGCATAAAATTATCCAAAATGTTCTTTCAGAAACCACTTAGTAAATTTAAAAAACAAAGATAAAAAGTGTGTAGTGAGGAGACAACTTGGCATTGAAAATCTCTCTGGGAACCCCTGAATGTATAAAACAAAGGATCCTCAAGATTAAAGTCTCCCTGATTTTCCATTGAGGGCTATCCTGAACGTCCTCTAATTGGGACGAGGGCACAGGTGAGGGCAGCTTACACCTCAGACTTCACCCTGGAAGCAGATGGAGGAGGAGAAGGTGGGTGTGTGCTGCAGTGCACTGACCAGATACCCCCTTCAGTCCAGAGGCATCATGGCCCAGCTGCTGGGGCTGTCAGTGATGCTGCAGAGTCCCTGCTCGCTTGGAATGCCTTTGGCTGGGAGGCTGGGAACTGCCTCAACCAGAGGTGGCTCCCAGCCTTTGACTGATGCACGTACCAAGGGTTGGCCTGTTGCCTCAATTGAGAACAAGTCTGAAGGGCCTTTCTCACTTTCCCATAGAGAATCACCACAGAGATTTTCCCCATGAACTAAATTTTCCCCAGTATACCCAATCTCACCAACTGTTTGCAGAGCACCCATGACAACTCCTTCTCCAGGAAAAACAACAACAACAAAAGAACCCTGAAAAAAGACTGTTACAGAAAGGAAAAAATGAAGATTTATGGCAAGAAATAGATAGTTGGGATTCAGGGCCACTTTAAATAAAATACCATTAGGAGACAGCACTTTGCCATTTTCTAAAGACTTTCACATATATTCTCATTTGTTCCTTACAATAGCCTGGTGAGATATGTTTTATTACCTCCATTTTATAACTTTAGCATCTGAGAAAAGTAGACTGAACAATATGATTTATGGAGAAATAGTCCTACTGAAAGATCCCTCTTCTAACCCATTGACTCTGAAACTCTAAGATTTATCAGATACCTAAAGAAGAGTTAAGGAGATGTCTATTAATTTCTTTAAAGTAAATTGTGTTGCTTTCGCTACAGTTTCTGAGATGTAGTTTGAACGGGAACTTGGAAGAGATGAAATGGTAGTGGAAGAGATAGGGACGAAGGTAATCTTAAAGGATAATCATCTCTTCCCCAACCCTCACACCTCATAAACTGGCACATCCTACGTCTTCAATCTCAGCCTCTCACTACTCCCCATCTCATGGCTCATCCTTTAGCCAAGTTAAAGTCTGTTCCTCAAGCAGATGCTATTCCTCCACTTTTTACACAGGAGTTTGGTGTTCTCCACCTGGACTGCACTTCATAGCCCTTTGTGGTTAGGAAACTTCTATTCATCCTTTAAGATCCATTTTGATCTCTGGAGTTCTCACTTTTTCCTATATTGCCCAGATGGAGTTGATCTCTAATTTCACTACTCCATTTTCTTTCTTCTATGTCTCTGTTCCATGTTCATGCTCTGTTATGGCTCTGAAAGCATGGTCTTTTAATTATCTACTTATATGTCTAATTCAACCATTAGACTCTGAGGGGGCAGAATTGCATCTAATTCATCTTTTGATTTCCCAGGACTTTGTTCATTTTCTGGTAGGTCAGTTCAGTTCAGTTCAGTTGCTCAGTCATGTCCAACTCTTTGCAACCCCATGGACTGCAGCACGCCAGTCTTTCCTGTCCATCACCAACTCCTGGAGCTTACTCAAACTCATATCCATTGAGTCGGTGATGCCATCCAACCAGTTCATCCTCTGTTGTCCACTTCTCCTCCACCTTCAATATTTCCCAGCATCAGGGTCTTTTCCAGTGAGTCAGTTCTTTGCATCAGGTGGCCAAAGTATTGTAGTTTCAGCTTTGGCATAAGTCCTTCCAATGAATATTCAGGACTCATTTCCTTTAAGATGGATTAATTGGATCTCCTTGCAGTACAAGGGACTCTCAAGAGTCTTCTCAAACACCGAAGCTCAAAAGCATCAAATTTTTGGTGCTCAGCTTTCCTTATAGTCCAGCTCTCATATCCACACATGACCACTGGAAAAACCATAGCTTTAACTAGATAGACCTTTGTTGGCAAAGTAATGTCTCTGCTTTTTAATATGCTGTCTAGGTTGGTCATAGCTTTTCTTCCAAGGAGCAAGTGTCTTTTAATTTAATGGCTGCAGTCACCATCTGTAGTGATTTTGGAGCCCAAAAATATAAAGTCTCTTACTGTTTCCATTGTTTCTCCATCTATTTGCAGAACTGATGGGACCAGATGCCACAATCTTAGTTTTCTGAATGTTGAGCTTTAAGCCAACTTTTTCACTCTCCTCTTTCACTTTTATCAAGAGGCTCTTTAGTTCTTCCTCTCTTTCTGCCATAAGGGTGGTGTCATCTGTGTATCTGAGGTTATTGATATTTCTCCCAGCAATCTTGATTCCAGCTTGTGCTTCATCCAGGCCAGCATTTCTCATGATGTACTCTGCATGTAAGTTAAATAACCAGGGTGACAATAAACAGCCTTGACATACCCCTTTCCCTATTTGGAACCAGTCTGTTGTTCCGTGTCCAGTTCTAACTGTAACATCTTGACCTGCATACAATTTCTCAAGAGGCAGGTCTGGTAGTCTGGTATTTCCATCTCTTTAAGACTTTTCCACAGTTTGTTGTGATCCACACAGTCAAAGGCTTTGGCATAGTCAATAAAGCAGAAATAGATGTTTTTCTGGAAGTCTTTTGCTTTTTCAAGGAATGTTGGCAATTTGATCTCTGGTTCCTCTACCTTTTCTAAATCCAGCTTGAACATCTGGAAGTCCACGGTTCATGTACTGTTGAAGCCCGGCGTGGAGAATTTTGAGCATTACTTTGCTAGCATGTGAGATGAGTGCTATTGTGTGGTAGTTTGAGCATTCTTTGGCATCGCCTTTCTTTGGAATTGGAAGGAAAACTGACCTTTTCTGGTCCTGTGGCCATTGCTGAGTTTTCCAAATTTGCTGGCATATTGAGTGCAGCTCTTTCACAGCATCATCTTTTACGATTTGAAATAGCTCAACCGGAATTCCATGGGTTCTCAATAAATGTTTACAGAACACACAAATGAATAGGGAATGGATGGGATAAAAACCCACAGAAGGGTTGCATGAAGGCAGTTTAAAGTATTAAAATGGGTTTTGAAATGTAAATAGGAATGTTAGAGTAATTTAGAAATTTTTATCATGTGATTTATTACCACACTTTAATTTATCAACTAAGAGTTTTGAAGTTGCATGTGGAAAACTATAATGCATGTGGAAAACTAGAATTTCATAAAGTAGATAGAAGAAGGAAAGGAGGATATAGAATGCCAAGACAGATAACAGCTGAAGGTACTTTTGTCAACAGGACTGCAGAAACTCCATCTTATATGTTGTTGTTGCTCAGTCACTCAGTCATGTCTGACTCTTCGTGACCCCATGGGCTGCAGCACGCCAGGCTTCCCTGCCCTTCACCATGGTATATATGCACAGCCAAACAATAGCAGTGGCTGGCTTATTAGAAATTACTTCATGTAAGAATGATTGTTTTTAGAAGTTTATCAAAAATTTGACTACTTATGAGTACAAAATGGTTAGAAAAATACAATACTAAAATTTACTTCAGAGGAAAAAAAACAGTTGTGCTCAAAGAAAAGAAAAACTAAATAGAACCTTTTAGAAGAGATTTATAATGATTTCCTCTTGCATTAAAGGCAGAAAGAAAAAAATTACCATTAACTCTAAACATATAAAATTATGCTTTTCATACCTCTGAAAGCATTTAAAGTGTTTTTATACCACTAGATTCTATAGACAAAAAATAGTTTAATGTATAAATGTATTGCAATTCCCTGAAATATTGAATTGTATGTGCAGTGTTTTTCTAATCTGTAAATCAACTTGTTCAGAAAAACACCAGGGAAATTCAACAATTGATAGTTATAATTTTCTCCTGAATCTTGTGTTAAGTGTTGCTTGGATAATACTTTATGAATATTTTAGTAATCAAATTATTACTTGTTCTTCATATTGAAAACATAAAAGTAAAATATCCATTTACTGCTATCAACTAATGATTTTTAAGTAAAACAATTTGAAGTTCTAAAATTAAATTATAGAAGGAATGTGTTCAATAATTAAAGAAACATTTGAAAACTAACTGTATTAATCTGATTCTCTTGAGCATAGCACTAACTCATTTCTATAATCTAAGATTTGTCCCTTTGTTTTTAATCACAATTTGCCAAGTACAACTTAAGATTGCCACACAAGCCAATCCAAAATAAATTTTCTGCACAACACTGCATAATGATTGAGGCATGGCAAACAGTTATTGACCTTGGAAATGGTGAGTTGTATGAAACATGTACCTGGAACACTTTGTCTTTACTAGTGTTAGTAAAACCCATCTTACCCTAACCCCTGACCCCACTAAATCTGAGGAGCTTGGTATGAGTTTGCCCCCAAAATGCTATGGTTCTTAAGTTAAAAATCACAGTAACTCATGAAAATTGAAGATCATTAGTGAATCAAGTACTACTCTATCGAGTGTGTAAAACACAATTTATGTCTTTAGGACATTATTCTAAAATACAGTTGACCCTTGAACAACATGAGTTTGAACTCCTTGGGTCCATGCAGATTGCCTTTAATAATAAATACTACAGAGCTACACGATCCACAGTTGGTTGAAATCAAGGATGGGGAACTGAAGATACAGAGGGCTGACTATAAATTATACATGGATTTTGATTGCAGGAGGGTGGGTGCCCTTAACCACAGCATTGTTCAATGTTCAAATGTAGCTCCAGAATTATTTTGGCAAGTTATTATTAAGCCATTTACATCTGAAATATGTGATCTTGTCAAGTTCATCTTATTTACTTCATGGAAATACTAAGGAACCTTATTACTTTTGTACTATCTCAAAATTTATGGTCAAATTGTAAATGTGGTACTGAATCTGTTCCATTTGTTCTCCCCCCATCCCTCACCAGATATGTCTTCCATCCTTTTCCATCATGCTGTGTGCCCAGGAAGCTGACCTCTATGCCTTGCCTTCTGGATTCTGCTTGGGTTTGGCCAGTGAGAAGCACCAACAGCCTATCGGAGGGTGAAGGAAAGAGAGATGCGTGTATTTATTTCCCTGGCCCCCTCTCCGCTAAGAACCTATTAGCAGCAGCTACATTTTTCTGTCTAAGCCCACAGCTCCTGCTGGTCCCCTTCTCTTTCAGTTATAGCTCTCCTGGGCTTTTGATAATCACTACTTTTCACATGGATCCCTGTGGTTGTTAGCCTTGCTGAGCTACCTTAATTCTGCCCACACGTTGCAAACAGTCTGTTCATTAACTGAGCCTAATTACTAGAGTGGAGTGTGCCATTTATTTCCTGCCAGGACCCTAAGTGATAAAAGTAATAAAGAAGAACATGTACTATTTTAGAAAAAATAAATATTTTCTTCCCTGCTAAGCTGATTTACCACTTTAGATACTATTAATTAGGGGAAAACAATTCTTTTGAGAAGAAACCGTATTTCAGTGGTTTTGAACATTGAAATCTAACCTAGGTAATTTCTCTAAGTGATGATTTTATGATCCCATCTGACACAATAATGTTACCTAGGACAAAATTAATCATTTGGCAAAAAAAAAAAAAATCATGTCAATCAAAGAGAAAGAGTACAGAGTACCTTCAAACTCAAAAACTTGAAATTTCCAGAAGGCAATGGCACCCCACTCCAGTACTCCTGCCTAGAAAATCCCATGGATGGAGGAGCCTGGTGGGCTACAGTCCATGGGGTCGCGAAGAGTCGGACACGACTGAGCAACTTCACTTTCACTTTTCACTTTCACACATTGGAGAAGGAAATGGCAACCCACTCCAGTGTTCTTGCCTGGAGAATCCCAGGGACGGGGGAGCCTGGTGGGCTGCCATCTATGGGGTCGCACAGAGTCGGACACGACTAGAGCGACTTAGCAGCAGCAGCAGCAGCAGGACCACATTTGCAAATTATCACTGAAATTGAATAAAGCGGGTGGATAGGAAAGAGATCGTGGTTTGTAATCAAATACAAGTCTAGTAACTGTAATGTTTCCTAATGGACAGAATTCAGCTTTTACTTAAGGTGTGAAATAACTTTATACATGTTTTTAAGAAAATTTCTTAAGAAGCAGGTGGATCTAATTATATAAAACAGAGGCTTTCCATCTCTTGAATTTTCCTTATCATTACAAAATTACACATGGCCATCTTATAATATTTCAGAAATTACTATAGATAAATAGGAAGAAAAAATAATACATGAATATGACAAATAGGGTTATTCCATAGCAGATTCAAATAAACATTGAAATGTTTTTCTTATTCATCATTCTTATCAAGTAGGTTATAAAAAGTTATTTGCACAACCTAATAATAGAAAGATGTAGAAACTGAACCTTGCAGAAATTTATTAAACTTTTCATTATGTAAATCGAAGAAGCAGAGCACCCACAGCTTTGACAAATGAAGATTAAGTACCCTATTTGTTTTGGTTAGTTCAGTCTCTTTCACAAGTCACAGTCCTACAAGTGAGAAGGGCCCTATTCCAGGTGGAAAGACAAACATTTTTAAGCCCAGAACAAGCTAATCTGCCCATCTAAATAACCTTGCTTCATCCAGGAAGATCAAAGAGACAAAGGGATCAGTAAATCTAGGCTATAAGGACTTACCTTACTTCAGGCAGATTTGAGGAAGTCAGAGACATAAATCTTCTGAGATTGTAGAAATAGTTCATAACCTTCTCTATGCATAACTAGAAATTATACTTAATTACTTTATGACAAAATACTCAAAGCTCAGCACCTTAGAAATGTGATTCTCTAGTTTACAAGTATTGTGCCATGGAAAATAAATATAACAGAAAAAAAATCTTCAGAATGACTCACATTGTTCATTTAGGAGCCACTAAACAGTAGTCTCCTCTACCAAGTGAAATCTACCGCATCATACAAAAAAACAGTAATTTCTTACATAAAAAGCCATCATAATTCTCAAAATCCTATAGTATAAATTTTAAAGGTAGATAATTATATTACTAAAGTTTATGAATATTAATGTAGAGAAACATTTAAAATATCAAATTGGAATAGCATTAATTCTAAAAGAAAGTTTGTTTAAAACCTTGTAATTACAATGTATTGTTCACTTTTTCTCAATCTCTAATCCTGGAAAGTAAAGTTCTTGGTTTAACCTTCTTTTAGAGGTTCAAGTCAATAAAATTGTTTTATGGTGACCTTTCAAAGTAATATTTATTTTTGTTACAGTAATCTTTTTAAAGTACAGAAAAATGTAAAGAGGAAAAAATAATCTATAATAAGTAAAGACAGCCCCTCTTTACATCCTCTTTACATTCCAGTACTGACTTTGCCACTTGATTCCTGTCTTATTTTTTAACAACATATCATCAGTATTTTCTTGTGAGATGTATCATAATTTAGCTATTATAAGTAACACCTTAATCTGAATATGTTTTTAATATGCAGTTTTGACTGCATCTTGAGACTCTCCTTAGGAATGAATTGTAATACTGAGAGATTGATATAGATTATGGTTAATGTTCTCAAAAGAAACACCCCTTGTTGTTTAAAAAATATTTTTTCTGGGGTTTTAGATGTTAAAATTCATAGAAAAAGAAAAGTATACTCAAAATACTGAACAGCCACCATAAGAACAAAGTTTACAGGGTAATTAGTAGTTAAAAATCACTTTTATTTAAAATTCACTTTTGAATTTTGTGTATTGGCTTCCCTGGTGGCTCAAACGGTAAAGAATCTGCCTGCTATGCAGAAGACCTGGGTTCAATCCCTGGGTTGGGAAGATCCCCTGGAGGAGGGCATGGC
This sequence comes from Moschus berezovskii, assembly GCF_049115385.1. Lineage (NCBI taxonomy): Eukaryota > Metazoa > Chordata > Mammalia > Artiodactyla > Moschidae > Moschus > Moschus berezovskii. The sequence goes on from NC_142469.1 coordinate 54,775,847, forward strand.
AATCCACTCCAGTATTCTTGCCTGGAGAATCCCCATGGACAGAAGAGCCTAGTAGGCTACAGTCCATGGGGTTGCAGAGTCAGACATAACTCAGTGATTAAGCACAGAAACCCTTGACAAAGTAAAGCCACACTGGAAGGAGTTAAACAGTCAAGGAAGATTTTATTCAAGACTAATGCAATATGGATAAGAGGTTGCTTTCAATGTCCCTGGACCAAAGTTAGGAGAGTTTTTAAGTGCTGGGATGAGCTAGTGGAAAAGTACTGAAGGACATTGGGGTGAGGTGGTCAATAAGATTAGGCCATCTTTGTCTGCCAGTTGGTACTTATAGAAGTTAGGCTCCTACTTTCCATAGAGACTAAAATCTAGGGAACCATAATTTTTGATAATTTCATTTTAGAGGAATGACACCAGGTCCTTGAGAAAGAGTCCTGAGTTGTAGATTTCCATCTCAAGGGGGCAGAGAAAGAATTTATAATCATAAGTTTTCTAATATAAGTGCTCTAGGGAAAGGAAGGTCAGGAGCCTGGAGTCAGGAAGAAGTCTGTGTAAAATTACGTCAAATTAAGGGGACACTTAAGACCATCATGGTCACTATCATCCATGAGGACACTGCCCCATTGTACTAATGGCTGGTTTTGCGGACATGAAAACCTAAGAAAAAAATATCTATCTTAAGTGATATCACTTCCTATTAGTTTTTTTTCTTTTTATGACTACATAACAAGAAAGGATACTCAATAGCTGTTGCTGACTGACTCCTTCTAATGATGTATTAATGCACGCAAGTACCAAGCACTCAACCCCCTTTTCCTAGTGATCTCAAAAATCTTACCTACATGGGATAAAATTCCAACAGACCATCACTGGCCTGTGATGTGAATGATAAATAAACCTTTAGTGCAGTAAGTTCTAAGTATTTGTGGGGATTTCATTACTCAGTAATTACCTCTCCTCAGTTCAGTTCAGTCGCTCAGTCATGTCCAACTCTCCACGACCCCATGAATCACAGCACGCCAGGCCTCCCTGTCCATCACCAACTCCCAGAGTTCACTCAAACTCATGTCCACAGAGTCAGTGATGCCATCCAGCCATCTCATTCTCTGTCATCCCCTTCTCCTCCCGCCCCCAACCTTTCCCAGCATCAGAGTCTTTTCCAGTGAGTCAACTCGTCGCATGAGGTGGCCAAAGTATTGCAGTTTCAGCTTTAGCATCAGTCCTTCCAATGAATACCCAGGATTGATCCCCTTTAGAATGGACTGTTTGGATCTCCTTGCAGTACAAGGGACTCTCAAAAGTCTTCTCCAACACCACAGTTCAAAAGCATCAATTCTTCGGCGATCAGCTTTCTTCACAGTCCAACTCTCACATCCATACATGACCACTGGAAAAACCATAGCCTTGACTAGATGGACCCTTGTTGGCAAAGTAATATCTCTGCTTTTTAATATACTATCAAGGTTGGTCATAACTTTCCTTCCAAGGAGTAACCGTCTTTTAATTTCATGGCTGCAGTCACCATCTGCAGTGATTTTGGAGCCCAAAAAAATAAAGTCTGACACTGTTTCCACTGTTTTTCCATCTATTTCCCATGAAGTGATGGGACCAGATGCCATGATCTTTGTTTTCTGAATGTTGAGCTTCCAGCCAACCTTTTCACTCTCCTCTTTCACTTTCATCAAGAGGCTGTTGAGTTCCTCTTCACTTTCTGCCATAAGGGTAGTGTCATCTGCATATCTAGCCCCCAACTAATTTAGCCTGGAAAAATCAGTAGGAATTCAAAAGGTGAACAGAGAAGAATAAAATCACTTGCTAAACTTCAAGTAAAATTTTCAACTACAAGGACCATAGTTTATCTCTAAATTTAATTATTTAACCTAATAATATTCAAAATCTCGAACAAAATGCCTATTTTCAACAGTTGGTAACTAGCCATATCGTAGCAAGTAGATTGCTCTCATGGACATACCATTCTAGTTAGTGGCTTTTCAATCACTAAGTTATGTTCAACTCTTTGCGACCCCATGGACTGTATCATGCCAGGCTCCTCTGTACTCCACTATCTCCTGGAGTTTGCTCAGATTCATGTCCATTGAGTGGGTGATGCTATCGAATCATCTCATCCTCTGTCACCCACTTCTCCTCCTGCCTTCAATCTTTTTCAGCATTAGGGTCTTTTTCAGTGACTCAGCTCTTTGCATCAGGTGGCCAAATTATTGAAGCTTCAGCTTCAGCATCAGTCCTTCCAATGAACAGTTAGGGCTGATTTCCTTTAGGAATGACTGGTTTGATCTCCTTGCAGTCCAAGGGACTCTTAAAGAGTCTTCAGTACACAGTTGAAAAGCATCAGTTGTAGTTTGAAGCATCAACCATTCTAATTAAAGAAACATAATAACTGCTGTACTGGGACTTCCTTGACAGTCAAGTGGTTAAGATTTCATGCTTCCAATCCAGGAGACACAGGTTGGATCCCTGGTTGGGGAACTAAGATCCTGTATGCTGTGGGCATGGCCAAAATAATAATAAAATTTTTAAAACTCCAAATTTTGTTGTATAGAGGAATAAATGTTGGGGGAAGGGAGATAAAACATTCAATTCATGTGTAGAGCCGGTATGTAAGTATATTACTTGAAATTCCTCTAATTATTTAAGGACTCATTTATGTGAGTAAAAATTTTTTTAAAAAATAAGCTGATTAGTGGCAATCAAAGAACAATCAAATTTTAATACTGCTTGAGTTTTCTATAAAAGTGTGGATAAATTCTCCTGAAGTTTTTTGAAAAAGTTAGGAACTCTGTCCAAACATCTATTCCTGTAACAGAGAGTTCTCTCAGAAAATGTCCGTCTAACAACACTTTACCAAATAACTCACCCTTTTCCCAAAATTTGACTTTAGCTCTACATAAAATTTATGTAATTATCTGCAGAATTCAGCATTAGTAGAGTAAAAACACACTACAAAAAATTGGGTAGTAGGATGCAAACCTAGCCTTTCAGAGAGCCATTCTTTTGTAAATCCCTTTAATGGTTTTTGATATCTTTTTCAAAGCATACTTTGATTTATTACTACAACATGGCTTGTACGAATTAAACCTTACCTTTTTTTTTAAACTACGGTTTTTAATGATCTGGGAATGGTTATCTGAGATGTCCAAAACCATGGTAACGTCATGTGAAGTATTCATTATACCTCAAACTCAGGTATCCTCATCATATTCTCCCCAAAAGCATTTATTTGGCTATATCCCTATTTTTAAAATGGCGATGCCAATACTCCTGTAATAATCATAGTTGTATAAAAATGAAATAGTTACACGGATATAAAACTTAAAAGAACTCACATAAATTATTTTTAAAGGCAAAAATGGTATTATCATCCTTCTATTATCCTGCCTTTCAACCTCAGGTACTCTGCTCTTACCGTCTCATAGCCAAGCTCCAAGTCCTGTTCATTCTGTAGCCATTATGTCATCTCCCCTGTGCAATCCATATTACTACCAGAGTTATCTCTCTTTTAAAAAAAATACAAATTGAAATCACAGTAAGATATAACTCTAGACTCCTGCTGCTGCTAAGTCACTTCAGTCATGTCCGACTCTGTGTGACCCCATAGACGGCAGCCCACCAGGCTCCGCTGTCCCTGGGATTCTCCAGGCAAGAACACTGGAGTGGGTTGCGATTTCCTTCTCCATTGTGTGAGAGTGAAAAGTGAAAGTGAAGTCACTCGGTCATGTCTGACTCGTAGCGACCCCATGGACTGCAGCCTACCAGGCTCCTCCGTCCGTGGGATTTTCTAGGCAAGAGTACTGGAGTGGTCCTAGAAAGACCAAAAATGAAAAAGATATACCAAGTATGGCAATGATGTTGAGAAACCAAAACTTTACAAAAGCTAGTGGGAGTATAAATTGATGCAATGTGTTTAGAAGTCAGTTTGTAGTGTGTGGGCTTTCCTGGTGGTTTGGATGGTAAAGAATCCACCTGCAATGCCAGAGACCTAGGTTTGATCCCTGGGTTGGGGAGATTCTCCTGGAGAAGGGAATGGCTACCCACTCCAGTATCTTCCCTAGAGAGTTCCATGGACAGTGGGCTACAGTACATGGGGTTGCAGAGAATCAGACACAACTGAGCCACTAACACACACACACACTTGTAGTGTGTACTACAGCTAAGTTGGTGCACACCCAGCCAATTCACACCTAAAGATATTCCGCAAGTGGCAGGGAATGTGTTCACAATGTAACTTTCTTTGTTCTCTGAGAAAAGAATTAACAGAAGAGAAGTAGCCATTCTTACCTAGACTACCAAAAGGATGTTTGCATGTACTTTTTATTTCTTTAACACAGTCATGACTGTAATACAATTAATAAAATATTATGGTTACATTCAACTATAATAAACTGTATTAAATATGCAACAAATTATATACATTCAATTTAATGTAGCAACGAGGGTATTAGCGAGTAACTGTCTTTTAGTGTCCTTCTGTACTTCCTGCTGGCTTTTTGCTGTTGTTCAGGACATTATGACAACATTGCTTGTGTCCACCATCCTATTTTATTACTTTTGTTGGTGTTAGGTTTTCTTTCCTGCCTGCAATTCAACTATTTACCAGTTGTTTTGTACAGTTTCCTTTTACACCAACATAATTTATTTGTACATTAAGGTACACTATAAAGTTAAAGTGGCTCTTTATTTTTGTTAGAAATTTTAAAAATAATTTCAAAGGTAAGGCCACATTCAGAGAAAAACTAATAAAGTAAATGTTATACTGTAAGCAAAACTTTTATTTCTATTTTGAATAGATTAAAAGCTTGTTTGTTTGCAAATAAGAATCAGTATTTGTCATCATTTTGATTGTTGTAGCTTCTATTACTTCATTCATGTGACTATAAAAATTATTCTTATGAAAATCTTTTAGCATTTAGTCTTAGCTCTAATCTTTATAAAATAAAGTGAATCAGCACACAGAAGATTGCCACCCCAGAGGCAGATGTCTATCAATAATCGATTTGTCTTTTTTCATTTTAACGTGAAGCACAAAGCACCTTTCATAGCTGGAATAATTTTCATTTTCACTGTCATAATATACTCATTAGTTCAAACTACTTGTGTTGAGAATCAGTTGAACCGTGGGGTGAGGGAAAAGAAAACAAGTTGAACAGTGTTACATGTTACATATCAATTTCCCTAATTGTGACAGGAAATCAAATAACATATGTTTTATTGTGGGTGGATAATCCAGGATAATTTTTTTTGTCAACCCATCTACTGCAAAAAATGGATTTCAGTTATAGTGTTTTATCTGACTGCTTTTGTTTGTAATGAATCATCTCGAAAGTGTCATGACATTTTGCTCTGTCAGATAATCAATCTGTACTTTTCCTTAATACTCATTGCAACTCAATGATCATGCCATGATTAAAAAAGAATATTGTAACAAAAAGCATGGGCTATGGGAAGATTGTGTAACTGCATGTTGGAGCTCAGAGCCTAGTCCAGCAGGCTTCTCTCAGGCCACCTCTGTGCATCTGGGATGGTGCTAAGGCTGCAAAGGAAAAATGAAAGAGAAGAAGCAATAGCTTCTGTTCTTAAAGAACTGACCATTTAGGTAAAGAACAATGACGAATTACAAAGCAATGAAATGTTCTCTAAGAATTACTTGCTGCAGGAACCCACAGCAAAGAGTGACTATCCTGGGAGATTTGAGAACTCACTGGAAAATCTATGTGGTGATTCCTACTGGATTTTCAAGCTTCCTTGGGCTAGATCCTGAGAGAGGAATGAAGATTCCAGGCAGAAGAAAGATAGATCAGATCCCCAAAGTGGACTCTCCAGGTAAAAAGAATGTTATCTTGTTCTAACACCAAGGAATCCACAAAAGACAAGACTCTTTTCAGTTTGTAAATCAAATTATGGCCCCAGGACACTCCAGTAATTCTTCTTTATTTAGATTGGACAATTCTGAAGGAATTTATCTCGTGCCAGGAAACTGAATGTATTATTAAAGCCATTAAGGCAAGGCGTTTAAGCAGAACAATTGCAAAGTGTGTTTGTAGGTGCACTTTGAAAGCAGCTGAAGGGCCTTTTTCTCTGGGTTTAGTAATCCAATTAAAGGCTACAGATTTAGACCCTATGGAAGGAAAAGGTACTTTATTCTTTTTGTTGCAATTTTTTTTTCTTTTGATCCACACTGATATTTCAAGTCCATTTATGTTGAATGTAGGATGGTCTTAAGTCTCTTCAACTGCTTGGCCTAAGAGTGAGATGAGGGTGAGAGAGACAGGGTAGGGGCAGGGAGCTTTTTCCAGTATCATTTCATTATTTTTATTTAGGGTGAATTATTTCTTTTTAAAACAAAGTAGTATATGTTACTAAGAGTGAGTTGTCAGTAATCTTCCATGGTTTGGGTTCAGATTAGGATATCATTGAATCCTTAGTGTATCATGGCTGATAACATCTCCCCCAATGAGATTTCAGTGATGACTACAATGTGTTTGGCATGTGACGTTGTATAGAATTAGTATAATAAAGGACCAGGTTATTTACCCAGTATGGTGTACTCAGAACACTTCTTTGTTGTTCTTAAATCTAAAGGTGTTTTTAAAAACAGAAATCAGAATGTTCATGATGATAAATGTTTAATACAGTTTTTAACATATGCCCACAAAGGAAATATCCCATTGTCTAACGCATTATCTCCTCTTCCTGGGAATCCTTATGTAGGAGATACATCTGGGGTTGCTCAAACCAGTATACCAGATAGTACCTGTGGTACCATTTTCTTGACTGGAAGTGGAAACACTCTCACCTGCATCCCATAACCAGCTGCAACAATATCTCATACCCCTGTGTCCCCTATTTTGTATCACTGCTCTTCTTTCTGTCTCTCGAACACACTGAGTAATTCCTACCTCAGGACGCTTGTACTGCTGTTTTCCTCTACCTAGAATAACCTAATAATCTTTCATTAGGTTTGTATATGTGTGTGTGTGTGTGTGTGAGGCAGCTCCTCCTGGAACTTATTTGCCATATGGAGCAAAGTCAACAGCCCCAGGAAAGGTCTCAGCCAACAACCAGCGTCAACTGCCAGATATGAGAGCAAGCCTCCAGATAATCGTGCTTCCCAGCCTTTGAGCCACTCCAGCTGATTCTAATTTTAGCAGAGCTAAACTATCTCTGACAACCCCCGCCCCAATTGTGAGCAAAATATATGCTGCAATCATATTAGGCCACAAAATTTCGAAGGCATAGTAACTAGGAAAGATTTTTGGTACACACATTGTATAGAATACACGTATACACACATACATATGTATGTACCACATACCACTGTATGCAAGACATACACAGTTATGAGAACGTGTGTATAAAATAATTATTCTGCATAAGAAGTACTTGATTGTCTTCATGCTTTCATAGACAATGCTGGGTTTTGCCATCAATATTCATATATTCACACATTTTCCCTCTCCAGAGTTCTTTACTTTTTCCTGTGGCTCCATGCTTCCATTTATTATCATTTCCTTTGCTTAAAGAATACTGTTAAGTGTTCTTTAGCTTGGGTTTACTGGTGACAACTTTGGTCAGTTTTTGTTGAAAATGTCTTAATTTTGCTTATTTTTTGAAGGACATTTCATTGAGTAGAGAATTATAGATTGGAAATTATTTTCTCTTGGCACTTTGAAGAGACCATTCCATTGTCAGTCTAATTATTGCTGTGTTGAATATGATGTCTTTTTTCTCTAACTGGTTACAATATTGCCTCTTCGGTTTTTCAGCAGTTTGATTACATCATTTCTAAGTACAGTTGTCTTTGTATTCATCCAGCTTAGGGTTGATTGCGGCTTCCAAAAGTTGGACTGTGAAGAAAGATGATCGCCGAAGAACTGATGCTTTTGAACTGTGGTGCTGAAGAAGACTCTTGAGAGTCCCTCGTTCTGCAAGGAGATCCAACCAGTCCATTCTAAAGGAGATCAGTCCTGGGTGTTCATTGGAAGGACTGATGCTAAAGCTGAAACTGCAATACTTTGGACACCTCATGCAAAGAGTTGACTCACTGGGAAAGACTCTGATGCTGGGAGTGATTGGGGGCAGGAGGAGAAGGGGAGGACAGAGAATGAGATGGCTAGATGGCATCACCGACTTGAGGGACATGAGTTTGAGTGAACTCCGGGAGTTGGTGATGGACAGGGAGGCCTGGCGTGCTGTGATTCATGGGGTCGCAAAGAGTAGGACACAACTGAGCGACTGAACTGAACTGAACTGAATCTGACATTAAACCATTCATTAAATTCTTAATTTCAGTTATTGCCTTTTCAGACAAAAATTTCTAGAAATTCTACCAATTATTTTTCTTATAATTTCTACTTCTCTATCAAAATACTTATATTTTTAACTTATAAAACATATTAATCATAATACTGTAAATTCCAAGTTTGATAATATCATAATTTCAATATTTGAACCTTCTATAGGTATGTTTTGTTGTACAGGATTTTTTTCTTTTGGCTTTCATTCAGTTCTTATCTTTCTATACATCTAGTTACTTTAGACTGAATGCTAAATATTGTGAAATCTCTGAATAATATTATCTTTCATCAGAGAAGATTTACAATTATTTTGGGCACACAACTAGGCTAGGAAGAGATCACTATAATATAATCAGGCATTGAGCTAAATTTAAGACTGGGCCTCCATTATTTTGAGGGGTGGTTTATTACAGCATACCCTTTCTCCTAGGTATCAGCCCTTCAGGGTTCCAACTAAAAACTTCCAACTAAGAGGTGTTTTGCAGGGCCTCTCTACTTCAGAGAGGTCCAAACACTAGCAACACCCAGAGACTGCTAAAATCTCAGCTCAGTTTATCCTCTAAGCCGAGGTTTTAACTTCAGTTTCTCAGCTGCCACTTATGAATCAGCAAATGCCTCAAGAGGAAAACTAATGCCAAATATTGGACTCATTTCTAGGTATTTCCTTACGTATCTTCACTATCTTGCTCTCTCTCTAATGCCATTAAATATACTGCTTTTATTTATTCCAGCTTTATAGTTATTCCCAGTGGGAGGGGTGGTAGAAAACAAATTAATCTGTCATTACTGAAAATTGATCTCCAGGTGGTTTGTTCCTAAACATTAGATGACTGCAAAAATATTACTTTGTTCAGAGAGGACTTACTTCACCATGGATTAATGAAATCATTCCAATTCCCATTTCTTTACTTTCCTTCATATTATCTTTATTTCCTTTATAGCATTTTTCGCAATCTGAAATTATCCTTTAATTCATTTACTTATTAGTGATTTTTAAATGATATATTTCTCCCAACTAGAACACAAATTCCATAATAACAGGAAAATGAGTTTATTACTATCTTCCAATGCCCAGCACTGTGCCTAAAACACTGAATAAATATTATTTGAATGAGTAAATAAATGAAAAAATTGCTCATAATCAGCCAGGAGATTCAAAAGTTGCTTTCTACAGAGTTAACTAAATAAAAACTAAAATGTCATACTTAACAGACTTTTACTGATAGATGCAGTAAATGTTTTACCTATTTTTTTAATTAACTCAAAGAATCAAAATGGTTACTCCAAACTGGGGTTGATAAAATTGAGAGAAATTATATCTGGATTATCTGGATTCTGTGACAGAATTCTGTTACATGGCTGATATCAACAATGTCAACCATGTAACAAGTATTATTTACTACTCTCCCAGATGGTACAAGAGGTAAAGAATCTGCCTACCAGTACAGGAGATGCAAGAGATGCAGGTTCAATCCCTAGGTAGGGAAGATCCCTAGGAAGGAAATGGCAACCCACTCCAGTATTCTTGCCTGGAGAATTCCTTAGACAGAGGAGCCTAGCAGGCTACAGTCCATGGGGTCACAAAGAGTCAGACATGACTGACCGTGTACAGGCCACACACAATTATTTACTTAGTTGCTATCACACTCTGTGCTAACAACATCCTTCCTCTGCAAACCATGAGAAGCCATGGGAGTATTTGAAAACCCTACCACGTTGCTTCTTAAATCAGTAGGTGTTGTTGCCACCATTATTCTCTCTCCAGAGTACTCTGAAATTAAAACTACTAATACCATTGCAAAATAATTTTCTTCTTCAACATTTCCCTCCTGCATCTTCCTACTTCTTTTAAAATTTCTTTTGAAAATCTCTATATTGTCAGAGCCATTGTGTGTGTGCATACATATGCATGTATGTATGTGAGGGGTAAGGAGAGGGTTCAGTTCAGTTCAGTCGCTCAGTCGTGTCCGACTCTCCGTGACCCCATGAATCACAGCACGCCAGACCTCCCTGTCCAACACCAACTCCCGGAGTTCACTCAAACTCATGTCCACTGAGGCGGTGATGCCATCCAGCCATCTCACTCTCCGTCGTCCCCTTCTCCTCCCGCCCCCAACCTTTCCCAGCATCAGAGTCTTTTCCAGTGAGTCAACTCATCGCATGAGGTGGCCAAAGTATTGCAGTTTCAGCTTTAGCATCAGTCCCTCCAATGAACATCCAGGATTGATCTCCTCTAGAATGGACTGATTGGATCTCCTTGCAGTACAAGGGACTCTCAAGAGTCTTCTCCAACACCATAGTTCAAAAGTATCAATTCTTCAGCGATCAGCTTTCTTCACAGTCCAACTCTCACATCCATACATGACCACGGGAAAAACCATAGCCTTGACTAGATGGACCTTTGTTGGCAAAGTAATGTCTCTGCTTTTTAATATACTATCAAGGTTGGTCATAGCTTTCCTTCCAAGGAATGAGCGTCTTTTAATTTCATGGCTGCAAATCAGCATCTGCAGTGATTTTGGAGCCCAAAAAAATAAAGTCTGACACTGTTTCCACTGTTTCTCCATCTATTTCCCATGAAGTGATGGGACCAGATGCCATGATCTTTGTTTTCTGAATGTTGAGCTTCAAGCCAACCTTTTCACTCTCCTCTTTCACTTGCATCAAGAGCCTTTTGAGTTCCTCTTCACTTTCTGTCATAAGGGTAGTGTCATCAGGTATCTGAGGTTATTGATATTTCTCCCAGCAATCTTGATTCCAGGTTGTGCTTCTTCCAGCCCAGTGTTCCTCATGATGTACTCTGCATAAAAGTTAAATAAGCAAGGTGACAATATACAGCCTTGACGTACTCCTTTTCCTATTTGGAACCAGTCTGTTGTTCCATGTACAGTTCTGACTGTTGCTTCCTGACCTGCATACAGGTTTCTCAAGAGGCAAGTCAGGTGGTCTGGTATGCCCATCTCTTTTAGAATGTTCCACAGTTTATTGTGATCGACACAGTCAAAGGCTTTGGCATAGTCAATGAAGCAGAAATAGATGTTTTTCTGGAACTCTCTTGCTTTCTCCATGATCCAGCGGATGTTGGCAATTTGATCTCTGGTGCCTCTGCCTTTTCTAAAACCTGCTTGAACATCTGGGAGTTCACGGTTCACATATTGCTGAAGCCTGGCTTGGAGAATTTTGAGCATGACTTTACTAGCGTGTGAGATGAGTGCAATTGTGCGGTACTTTGAGCATTCTTTGGCATTGCCTTTCTTTGGGATTGGAATGAAGACTGACCTTTTCCAGTCCTGTGGCCACTGCTGAGTTTTCCAAATCTGCTGGCATATTGAGTGCAGCATTTTCACAGCATCATCTTTCAAGATTTGAAATAGCTCAACTGGAATTCCATCACCTCCACTAGCTTTGTTCGTAGTGATGCTTTCTAAGGCCCACTTGACTTCACATTCCAAGATGTCTGGCTCTAGGTCAGTGATCATGTTATCGTGACTATCTTGGTCATGAAGATATTTTTTGTACAGTTCTTCTGTGTATTCTTGCCACCTCTTCTTAATAGCTTCTGCTTCTGTTAGGTCCATACCATTTCTGTCCTTTATCGAGCCCATCTTTGCATGCAATGTTCCCTTGGAATCTCTAATTTTCTTGAAGAGATCTCTTGTTTTTCCTATTCTGTTGTTTTCCTCTATTTCTTTGCATTGATAACTGAGGTAGGCTTTCTTATCTCTCCTTGCTGTTCTTTGGAACCCTGCATTCAGATGCTTATATCTTTCCTTTTCTCCTTTGTTTTTTGCGTCTCTTCTTTTCACAGCTATTTGTAAGGCCTCCTCAGACAGCCATTTTGCTTTTTTGCATTTCTTTTCCATGGGGATGGTCTTGGTCCCTGTCTCCTGTACAATGTCACGAACCTCCATCCAGAGTTCATCAGGCACTCTATCAGATCTAGTCCCTTAAATCTATTTCTCACTTCCACTGTATAATCATAAGGGATTTGATTTAGGTCATATCTGAATGGTCTAGTGGTTTTCCCTACTTTCTTCAGGGCCGGTGGCCAAGAGGAGCTACCCCACATCCAATAGGCGGTGGCTGTGCGGGTGCAGGAGGGCTGAGAGGAGCTACTCCATGTTCAAGGTCAGGAGGAGCGGCCTTGAGGAGATACCCCTCATCCAAGGTAAGGTGCAGCAGCTGTACTTTCTTGGAGCAGCTGTGAAGAGATATCCCACCCCCAAGGTAAGAGAAACCCAAATAAGATGGTAGGTATTGCAAGGGGGCATCAGAGGGCAGACACTGAAATCATAATCACAGGAAACTAGTCGATCTGATCACATGGACCACAGCCGAATGTGGTCCACTGGAGAAGGGAATGGCAAACCACTTCAGTATACTTGCCTTGAGAACCCCATGAACAGTAACAAAAGGCAAAATGATAAGATACTGAATGAGGAATTCCCCAGGTCGGTAGGTGCCCAGTATGCTACTGGAGATCAGTGGAGAAATAACTCTAGAAGGAATGAAGGGATGGAGCAAAAGCAAAACCAATACCCAGTTGTGGATGTGACCGGTGATAGAAGCAAGATCCAATGCTGTAAAGAGCAATATTGCATAGGAACCTGGAATGTGAGGTCCATGAATCAAGGCAAATTGGAAGTGGTCAAACAGGAGATGGCAAGAGTGAACATAGACATTCTAGGAATCAGTGAATTAAAATGGACTGGAATGGGTGAATTTAACTCAGATGACCATTATATCTACTACTGTGGGCAGGAATCCCTTAGAAGAAATGGAGTAGCCATGATGGTCAACTAAAGAGTCCGAAATGCAGTACTTGGATGCAATCTTAAAAATGACAGAATGATTTCTGTTCATTTCCAAGGCAAACCATTCAATATTACAGTAATCCAGGCCTATGCCCCAACCAGTAACGCTGAAGAAGCTGAAGTTGAATGGTTATATGAAGACCTACAAGACCTTTTAGAACTAACACCCAAAAAAGATGTCTTTTTCATTATAGGGGACTGGAATGCAAAAGTAGGAAGTCAAGAGACACCTGGAGTAACAGGCAAATTTGGTCTTGGAGCACGGAATGAAGCAGGGCAAAGGCTAATAGAGTTTTGTCAAGAGAACGCACTGGTCATAGCAAACACCCTCTTCCAGCAACACAAGAGAAGACTCTACACATGGACATCACCAGATGGTCAACACCGAAATCAGATTGATTATATTCTTTGCAGCCAAAGATGGATACGCTCTATACAGTTAGCAAAAACAATACCAGGAGCTGACTGTGGTTCAGGTCATGAACTCCTTATTGCCAAATGCAGGAGAGGGTTAGAGGGAATAAAATGGCAGGGACTCTGAAATATATTGTTAATGAATTCACTCTAAATAAGCCAGATATTCAATTTTCCTGAATCTCTGAACCATCTCAAGAGGACAAGGACATTTAAATCAAAGTTTGTTTTTACCTTGTCTAATATTCAGGGAGAAAAATGTCTTGTCGCTAACCTTGTGTGAAAAGCATGAAGAGCCAGCTCTTGGAGTCTGTTTACAGGATCTACATCAGGGTAGGTTGTGATAGCCATGATAAGGCACTGTGAGTTTGTGCCAGGTCAGTACCTCAGTGAACCTCTTCTTCATACCAAAGGGAAGGTGAGCTTTAGGTTTACTATAGCCACAATAATTCTTTCTAGGTACTAACCAGAGATAGGCCTTCCAGAATGAGGATGTTTTACCTACTTTTCTGGAAGACTTAGTTCTGTTCCATTCCATCTGGATGAGTAATAAAAAGGAAAGATGCTAGAACCAATCTAACATATACTTTTACTATAGGAAGACTGATGGAGGAAGTAAAAGACAAAAAACAACTCACCTTTCATTCCTACTGTTTTAGTCAAAAAATTCAGCTTCAAGCCTATTAAAGGTAAAGCTAGTGCTTGAATATAGGCCAGAAATAAACATTTTGGAATAGAGGTCATAGACTGGTAGCCTGTGGACTGAATTGATCCACACATATGTTGTTTTTGGCTGGTGAAGTATTCTTAAAAAACTGAATATAATACCTAAAGGATTGGAAATGTGTCCTTCACTCTGCCAAATCTCCCATACTGCCTAGAATTTTATACCAAGCATGAGTCACTCAATCATGATGCATGCCTGCCTCTATAGACATTTCAGGTTGCAATTTCAATTTTAGAATGTATGTATTCAGGTTTCTAAAATAAATGAAATTGTCTTTTAAAATGAAATGCACTAGTTATAGACATTGAATAATGATTATAATTTTTATTCCAAAGGAACTATTCAATATATTCAATTACTTAGATGCCAGAAGAGGTGAAATGCACAATCTAGAATTAAAAGATGGAACACGGGTTCAACTTTGTTTTATTTTGTTGGATTGCCTAAAGTCTCCCAAAATCATAAAAGTTATATATCATTATAATTTTCATTCTAATTTGGTTTTATAATTTATCTGTACAATAGGATTAACAAGCATAAGATCGCAATGGCATATAATAAGAAATATATGTGGTCAAGAGTCAATGGGTTGGCTAACTGATTCTGCTGATTTCAATTGGGCCCAGTGGGACTCAACCATGTATCTGTTGGCAGGTCAAATGGGAACAGGCTGGTCTAAAATAACCTTAGTTAAGACAACCAGTCTCTCACATGCCATCAGATTAACCTCTGGTAGCAGAGTCCCAAAGACAGAAGAGAACAGCAGAAGCCTTCTTGAGGTCTAGGTTTAAGAGCTAAATATTATCATATCATGAAATTGGCCAGAGTAAGCCACAAGACCAGACCAGATACAGGGGGTGGCAAAATAGACCTCATCTTTAAATGTAAAGTCGTATCTCAAAAGGCACATTAGGGAGGAGTGGAAAAACTAAGGCCATTAAAAAAAAATCAATCTACCAAGGTAGTACTTTCTGTATCTCTTTTTTCAATATAACAAAAGATCCTTAAAAATATATAATGCCCTCAACCCATTTCTTGGGAAAATTTTCACATTTAATAGCACAGGATTTTAATGTTGCCGTGGAGTCAAGAATTCCTGTTTTAAGAATATGTTTGAGATTTATAACTTCAAACTTCACATAAAGACTAAAGAGGTTAAGAAAAACAAAATAATTTAGTGGCAGAACCAGAAATAAGTATTTCCTCAGCTACCATTCTGATTTTCTTTAAACCTTGCTGGTTGTGGGTGTGTGGATGTTTGCGTATGTGTGTGTAAGTGTGTGTATGTGTATGTGTGTACATGTGCGTATGTGTGCCTACATGTGTGTACATGTGTGTGTGTGTGTGTGTGTGTGTGTAGGTTATCTTCCATCTGGAATATAGTAATAATTCCTAAAATTTCTGCTTCCAATCTGGAAACCCCTCCAATACATCTTGCTAACAGCTACCAAAATGACCCTTAAAATGATATCTGATTACACAGCTCCACTTCAAACCCTTCAGCGATTCTTATTCCCTCAGGATAAAGTCCAATGCCTTGGTTCAACGTCATACGTGAGCACACACCTCACATCGCCCAGAACCATCTGGTTTCTTCACATATCTAATCTCATTTCTCGCCACTTCCACACAATCCTTCTGTTTCAACTGCACCTCAACATTCTAACGTGCTTTTTGTATCAAATCTTTGAACCTTTGTGATGCTATTCTCAGTTGTTGCCTATGAATTTTTTTTTACTTTAAACTTTTTTTTTTTGTATTGGGGTATAGCTGATTGGACTTCCCTGGTGGCTCAATGATAACAAATCCACTTGCAAAGCAGAATATGTACGTAGATGCAGGTTGAGTCTCTGAATCGGGAATATTCCCTGGAGAAGAAAGTGGCAATCCACTTCAGTATTCTTTCCATGAACAGAGGAGCATGGTGGGCTGCAGTCCATGGGGTCGCAAAGAGTCAGACATGACTGAGCAACTGAACATGCATAGCCAGTTAACAATGTTCTGATAGTTTCAGATGAACAGTGAAGGGACTCAGTCATACATACACATGTATCCATTCTCCCCTAAACTCCCCTCCCGTCCAGGTTGTCACATAGCATTGAGCAGAATTCCATGTACTGTACAGTAGGTCTTTGCTGGTTATTCATTTTAAATATAGAAGTGTATACATGCTACCTATGAAATTGATGAAAACTTTTAAAATGGCTAAGATGCATGGAAATAGATATTTTACACCTGTGGATAAAAGTCTAAATTATTGCCAACTTTCTGGAAAACAATTTGACAATATCCAAATCTTTATTTTAAACTATAATTTCTGTTTTAGAGGGAAGAGCACATTAAACCTTGATCTTCCTCCTTCAATTTCTATTCTAAAATTAACTATTAGAATAAGAATGAGAACAGTAAAGTGAAATTCAACTGAAACTGGTAAGAAACATTGTTAAATAAATAAGATCCTAAGTATAATTATTAATAAGTATCATATAGCCATAAAGTCCAGAAAGACACATTTTTAACTGCTGAAAATGTCTTATTCCTAAAAGGGAAGGAGATTTTTTTCAGTATCTCTTCCAAGTATCAGAACATATATTAAAAGAAAGCTAAAACCTTATAACCTATATAAGCAAAAAATGACCCTAAAAAACCAAGCTATTACTAGAGATGGCCTTTGAGCCATCCTGTACTTCCCTGGGCTTTCATTAAAGTTTTTTTTTTTTTTTTTATAAGATCCATAGTGAAGGTCAGTCTGCTGTACTGAGTAAATGGAATGTGAATACCTCTTCCAATTTGGTTGTGAGACAGACTTGAACCAATCCCCAAAATGAAACAAGTTCAAAGGTTTTGAGAGTGGAAGGAATGTTGCTACCATCTTAGTGAGGTTTGCAGTTTGCTGCTTAGTCCCTTCTGATGAGTCAGGTGGAAAGCCTGAGCTGAAAAAGGTTGAGTGATGGGCAAATGATGGACTAATATGACCAGAGTATTCATAGAGATAGTTAGGCATCTTCTGACCCTCTGACTTGGTTGCTACAAATCTGTGTGTCATCAGATAAGCAGTGAGAGAAGTAGTTGACTGACTGCCTTTTGAAACTGACCTCACATAACCCCAGTCACCCCCACCCTATGGGGTAAACTATTTAACCAACCCTTAAAACTTGTCTCTTCAATGAGAACTTTGGATGACAGACTAATTTTAAAAAAAATAACTATTTTTTAGCAAGGTTTATGGAATGTACACACTCCAAAGTTTATTCAGATCAAATAGAAACAAACTGTAAACCAACAGTTGGCACTGATATTTTTTCTATACTTACATGGTTTACACATCACTTTTCATAAATATAAACAATTTGCTTCAGCATATAGTCTATGAAGTGTGGGCATTTGAGGCAGGCACTTACTGATAAATAATTCATTTTTTTTTTTACTATTAGCCAATGTGTTCTATAGAGTCAAAAATTAGATCTTAACAGCTTAGGAACCAAATGTAGGTAGATATTTCTTAAACTAGAACATAATGTAAGATATGCCCATACAAGAAGCCATATACTAATTTTATGAAAAGCATTAGTAGTAGTAGTATAAAGAGATATCAAAAGAGGAGAAAAAAAACTTCTTTCAACTCTCAGAGGAAAATTGACGAGGATACATAGACACAAGCCTATAAAAGGATTAATGTTCAAAATCACTAAATGGTGTTTGGGGGAAAAAACCAAAAATCTATTTCTTTTATATATATCCTATTACCATTTCTATTTTTCAAGATCAAATAGATTTTCCACTACCAATGCAATTTGAGTTCAGTTCAGCCACTCAGTCATGTCTGACTTTTTGTGACCCCATGGACTGCAGCACGCCAACCTTCTCTGTCCATCAATAACTTCTGGAGATTCTCAAACTCATGTTCATTGAGTCAGTGATGCCATCCAACCATCTCATCCTCTGTCATTCCCTTCTCCTCCTGCCATCAATCTTTCCCAGCATCAGGTTTTTTCGCAGTCAGTCAGTTCTTTGCATCAGGTGGCCAAATTATTGGAGTTTCAACTTTAGCATCAATTCTTCCAATGAGTATTCAGGACTGATTTCCTTTAGGATATGCTGGTTGGATCTCCTTGTAGCCCAAGGGACTCTCATTAGTCTTCTCCAACACCACAGTTCAAAAGCATCAATTCTTCGACACTCAGCTTTCTTTATAGTCCAACTATAGTCATCCATGGAGAAGGAAACGGCAACCCACTCCAGTGTTCTTGCCTGGAGAATCCCAGGGACAGGGGAGCCTGGTGGGCTTCCGTCTATGGGGTCACACAGAGTCGGACACGACTGAAGTGACTTAGCAGCAGCATAGTCATCCATACATGACTACTGTAAAAGTCATAGCTTTGACTAGATGGTCCTTTGTTGACAAAGTAATGTATCTGCTTTTTAATGTGCTGTCTAGGTTGGTCACAGCTTTTCTACCAAGGAGCAAGCATCTTTTAATTTCATAGATGAAGTCACCATCTGCAGAAATTTTGGAGCCCAAAAAATAAAGTTTCTCACTATTTCCATTGTTTCCCCATCTATTTGCCATGAAGTGATGGGACCACATGCCATGATCTTAGTTTTCTGAATGTTGAGTCTTAAGCTAACTTTTTCACTCTCCTCTTTCACTTTCATCAAGAGGCTCTTCAAGTTCTTCACTTTCTGCCATAAGGCTGGTGTCATCTGCATATCTGAGGTTATTGATATTTCTCCCAGCAATCTTGACTACAGCTTGTGCTTCATCCAGGCCAGCATTTCTCTTGATGTACTCTGCATATAAGTTAAATAAGCAGGGTGACAATATATAGCCTTGATGTAATCCTTTCCCGATTTGGAACCAGTCTGTTGTTCCATGTCCGGTTCTAATGGTTGCTTCTTGACCTGCATACAGATTTCTCAGGAGGCAGGCCAGGTACTCTGGTATTCCTATCTCTTTAAGAATTTTCCACAGTTTGTTGTAATCCACACAGTCAAGGCTTTGGCATAGTCAATAAAGCAGAACTAAATCCTAAAAGATGATGCTGTGAAAGTGCTTCACTCAATATGTCAGCAAATTTGGAAAACTTAGCAGTGGCCACAGGACTGGAAAAGGTCAGTTTTCATTCCAATCACAAAGAAACGCAGTCCCAAAGAATGCTCAAAATACCGCATAATTGCACTCATCTCACACGCTAGTAAAGTCATACTCAAAATACTCCAAGCCAGGTTTCAGTAATATGTGAACCGTGAACTTCCAGATGTTCAAGATGACTTAGAAAAGGCAGAGGAACCAGAAATCAAACTGCCAACATCCGCTTGATCATCGAAAAAGCAAGAGAGTTCCAGAAAAACATGTATTTCTGCTTGATTGACTATGCCAAAGCCTTGGACTGTGTGAATCACAACAAACTGTGGAAAATTCAACAAGAGATGGGAATACCAGACCACCTGACCTGCCTCTTGAGAAACCTGTATGCAGGTCAGGAAGCATCAGTTAGAACTGGACAAGGAGCAACAGACTGGTTCCAAATAGGAAAAGGAGTACGTCAAGGCTGTATATTGTTACCCTGCTTATTTAACTTATACACAGAGTACACCATGAGAAACGCTGGGCTGGAAGAAGCACAAGCTGGAATCAAGATTGCTGGGAGAAATATCAATAACCTCAGATATGCAGATGACACCACCCTTATGGCAGAAAGTGAAGAGGAACTCAAAAGCCTCTTGATGAAAGTGAAAGAGGAGAGTGAAAAAGTTGGCTTTAAGCTCAACATTCAGAAAACTAAGATCATGGCATTTGGTCCCATCACTGCATGGCAATTAGATGGGGAAACAGTGGCTGACTTTAGATTGTTGGACTCCAAAATCACTGCAGATGGTGACTGCAGCCATGAAATTAAAAGACACTGACTCCTTGGAAGGAAAGTTATGACCAACCTAGACAGCATATTAAAAAGCAGAGACATTACTTTGCCAACAAAGGTCTGTCTAGTCAAGGCTATGGTCTTTCCAGGAGTCATGCATGGATGTGAGAGTTGGACTATAAATAAAGCTGAGTGTTGAAGAATTGATGCTTTTGAGCTGTGGTGTTGGAGAAGACTCTTGAGAGTCCCTTGGACTGCAAGGAGATCCAACCAGTCCATCCTAAAGGAGATCAGTCCTGGGTGTTCATTGGAAAGACTGATGTTGAAGCTGAAACTCCAATACTTTGGCCACCTGATGCAAAGAGTTGACTCATTGGAAAAGACTCTGATGCTGGGAAAGACTGAGAGCAGGAGGAGAAGGGAACAACAGAGAATGAGATGGCTTGCTGGCATCACCGACTCAATGGACATAAGTTTGGGTAAACTCCGGGAGTTGGTGATGGACATGGAGGCCTGATGTGCTGTGGTTCATGGGGCCACAAAGAGTCGGACACAACTGAGCGACTGAACTGAACTGACTGAACTGAGATGCTTTCTGGAACTCTTGTTTTTTCGATGATCCAACAGATGATGGTAATTTGATCTCTGGTTCCTCTGCTTTTTCTAAATCCATCTGGAACATCTAGAAGTTCTCGGTTCACATACTGGTAAAGCCTGGCTTGGTGAATTTTGAGCATTACTTTGCTAGTGTGTGGGATGAGTGCAATTGTGTGGTAGTTTGAACATATTTTGGCATTGCCTTTCTTTGAGATTGGAATGAAAACTGACCATTTCCAGTCCTGTGGCCACTGCTGGGTTTTCCAACTTTGCTGGCACATTGAGTGCAGCACTTTCACAGCATCATCTTTTAGGATTTGAAATAGTTCAACTGAAATCCATCACCTCTGCTAGCTTTGTTCATAGTGATGCTTTCTAAGACCCACTTGACTTCACATTCCTGGATGTCTGGCTCTAGGTGAGTGATCACACCATCGTGGTTATCAGGGTCATGAAGATCTTTTTTGTATAGTTCTTCTGTGTATTCTTGCCACCTCTTCTTAATATCTTCTGCTTCTGTTAGGTCCATACCACTTCTGTCCTTTATTGACTCCATCTTTGCATGAAATGTTCCCTTGGTATCTCTGATTTTCTTGAAGAGATCGCAAGTCTTCCCCATTCTATTGTTTTCCTCTATTTCTTTGCATTGATCACTTAGAAAGGCTTTCTTATCTCTCCTTGCTATTTTTTGGAATTCTGCATTCAAATGGGTATATCTTTCCTTTTCTCTTTTGCCTTTTGCTTCTCTTCTTTACACAGCTATTTGCATTTCTTGCAATGCAAGAAATTTTGCCTTTTTGCATTTCTTTTTCTTGGGGATGGTCTTGATCACTGCCTCTTGTACAATGTCATGAATCTCCATCCATAGTTTTTCAGGCACTCTATCAGATCTAATCCCATTGAATCTGTTTGTCACTTCATCTATATGCCATAAAGGATTTGATTTAGGTCATACATGAATAGTCCATTGGTTTTCCCTACTTTCTTCAATTTAAGTCTGAATTTGGAAAGAAGGAGTCCATGATCTGAGCCACAGTCAACTCCCAGTCTTGTTTTTGCTGACTGTATATAGCTTCTCCATCTGGTGGAGTAGAAGGACGTGTTCTCATCTTCCCCTGCAAGAACTCCAAAATTACAAATCACTGCTGAACAACCGTTGACAGGAGAATGCCGGATAGCACCAAAAAAAGATACGCCACATCCAAGGGCAAAGGAGAAGCCCCAGCAAAATGGTAGAAGGGGCGAAATCATGTTTAGAATCAAATCCCATACCTGCCAGAGATACTCGGCAGGCTCAAACAGTGCCATTTAGGAGTCATTTAATTTTTTAACCTGGAATATAATCTATTATGTATTTAACTGGAGTTGGAAAAACCATCCCCAAGCCTTAACAATACTCCAAGAGAGCCGGTCAACAAAGATGGAGCCCAGCTCACTAAATCTGCCTGCAGGACTGTTTTCTCCATGTCTGAGTTAGGGTTATATCTTAATCTCCTAAAAGAAAAACATATCATTTAAAAATTAAAGAGGTAAAAAGATTACAAGCTAGAAAAATAATTTTTCCTTTATGTAATAAATTTACTGTTTTCAATATTTTAATACAAAGGGACTCTCCTATTACCCAGTGAAGAAGGAGAATTCTACGATGATCCCCAAGACTCCCTTTGAGTGGGAGCAGGACCTGCAAACTTGATCGGATATCACACATATAATCAGGGTGGTTTATATGGAAAAGTTGAAAGGATTTTGCAGAAGCAATTATGACACCACCTTTATGGCAGAAAGTGAAGAGGAACTCAAAAGCCTCTTGATGAAAGTGAAAGAGGAGAGTGAAAAGTTTGGCTTGAACCTCAACATTCAGAAAACAAAGATCATGGCATCTGGTCCCATCACTTCATGGGAAATAGATGGGGAAACAGTGGAAACAGTGTCAGACTTTATTTTTGGGGGCTCCAAAATCACTGCAGATGTTGATTGCAGCCAGGAAATTAAAAGACATTCCTTGGAAGGAAAGTTATGACCAACCTAGATAGCATATTAAAAAGCAGAGACATTACTTTGCCAACAAAGGTCTGTCTAGTCAAGGCTATGGTTTTTCCCGTGGTCATGTATAGATGTGAGAGTTAGACTGTGAAGAAAGCTGATTGCCGAAGAATTGATGCTTTTGAACTGTGGTGCTGGAGAAGACTCTTGAGAGTCCCTCAGACTGCAAGGAGATCCAACCAGTCCATTCTAAAGGAGATCAATCCTGGGTGTTCATTGGAAGGACTGATGCTGAAGCTGAAACTCCAATACTTTGGCCACCTCATGCGACAAGTTGACTTACTGGAAAAGAGTCTGATGCTAGGAAGGATTGGGGGTGGGAGGAGAAGGGGACGACAGGGAATGAGATGGCTGGATGGCATCACCGACTCGATGGACATGAGTTTGAGTGAACTGAAGTTGTTGGTTGAGTTCTAAGGTTATTCTTGAGTAGAAAGGACATTAGAAGTCTAAATTTTTATCCAACTAGTTATGTAAATAATTTCCTGGTTAGATAAATTACTTTCCTGATTAGAGAAATTAAGTTCTTTTTTCCTTGACTATCTCCTTTACAATATGTGAAAGAACTACATGTACCTTTAAGGAACAGTTTCCATAGTCCATCCGTTTCCTTCACTTATACAAGTGGCTGGAACCAACATGAGCAGAGAGGAGTAGAGTAGCACAAACAGGTCCACCTTGCAATACACAGGACTACATGGTGCTTAGCTAGAGTTATTTGGTCCAAAAGTAGGTTTGAGATTTAAATATCCAGTTTTGCTTATTAAGATGTATACCACTGACTGGGATTGAAATAATGGATGTGAACATATTTTAGACAGCCAATTCTAAATACAAAGTGTTTTACAAATTCATATAACTTTGTGAAGGGAGTCTGAAGATCTAGGTGTACAGTCTATCTCTGCCACTAACTCATTGTCATCTTTGGCAAGGCCTGAATCTCTATACATAATTTTTACAGTATATTATTAGAAAAAATTATTTAAAGCCCTTCTAGTGAAAATATTCTAAGATCATGTTAGTTCATAACTACTTGTTTCAGTAGGCCTGAGCCTGCACTAGCTCAGATGACTGTTTTGGTCTACCCACTAGAAATACTGATTTTACTTTTCTTTTCTCTAAATGAATAGTTTCCCTCATAGCTCAGTCAGTAAAGAATCTGCCTGCAATACAGGAGACCTGGGCTCAATTCCTGGGTCAGGAAGATCCCCTGGAGAAGGAAATGGCAACCCACTCCAGTATTCTTGCCTGGAGAATCCCATGGACAGAGAATCCTGGCAGGCTACAGTCCATGGAATCACAAGAGTTGGACAGGACTAAGTGACTAAACCACCAAATGAAGAGTAGCACTGATGAAAACAACCCATAGAAGTGTCATTATAACCTCTTTGGCATCCACCCAACTAGTGCCTGAGGAAAAAAATATGAGTGGCTAAGGATGGCATCACCGACTCAATTGACATGAGTTTGAGTGAACTCCGGGAGTTGGTGATGGACAGGGAGGCCTGGCGTGCTGTGATTCATGGGGTCGCAAAGAGTTGAACATGACTGAGCAACTGAACTGAACTGAACTGAACTGAAGGAGGAGAGGAATATAAAGGCACCAACAGGAGATTAAATATGGATAAGAAAACAAAGGCTACAGAAACAGAAATTATATACGTAAAGGTAATGACTAAAAATTTCCACAAGCTCATTTCCTTCCAGAGAAGAAGTTCCAGATATGAAATTATTCAAGAGACCCATATAGAGAGGACTTTATGTAGATTCCAATATCTAAGAAACCTATGAACAGGCCTCTAGCCTACCTACAACATAATTTAGAACATCCCTAGAAAAAATATAGGATATACAGAATCTTAAAGGAACCTCAGATTTCACTTACAAGATTCTCCCCTGATTAGAGAAGAGTTAGTCTCTAAGAGACACCCTGAAATGATAATATCACTAAGATCCTAGAAGACAGTCAGTGTTTAATAACTTTTTTGCATTATCTAGAACATAACTGCGTAAAAATGCTTTTTAAATTCCTACTGCAGATGATGTGCTATTTAATAAGATCTGTAAATAATACCACCATGGAAAGAACAATTCAACCATCTGTCCCTTTGAAACATGAGTGAGCACATCTTTACGAGTCTTAAAATAAATTGACAGAGAATGCCTTGGGGATAGAAGGTAGCTATGATGTCCTCTAAAGAAATCTAACTCCTATTTCCAGTTTTTTAAGGAATCTCCACACTGTTCTCCATAGTACTGCCATACGACCCAGCAATCCCACTGCTGGGCATACACACCTAGGAAACCAATATTGAAACAGACATGTGTACCCCAATGTTCATCGCAGCACTGTTTATAATAGCCAGGACATGGGAGCAACCTAGACGTCCATCAGCAGATGAATGGATAAGAAAGCTGTGGTACATATCCACAATGAAATATTCAGTTCAGTTCAGTTCAGTCGCTCAGTCATGTCCGACTCTCTGCGACCCCATGAATCACAGCATGCCAGGCCGTATTACTCAGCCATTAAAAAGAATTCATTTGAACCAGTTCTAATGAGGTGGATGAAACTGGAGCCTATTATGCAGGGTGAAGTAAGTGAGAAAGAAAAACACCAATACCGTATACTAACACATATTTAGAAAGATGCTAACAATGACCCTATAAGCAAGACAACAAAAGAGACACAGATGTAAAGAACAGTCTTTTGGACTCTGTGCGAGAAGGCGAAGGTGAGATGATTTGAGAGGGTAGCGTTGTAACGTGTGTATTATCATATGTGAAGCAGATCGCTGGTCCAGGTTCGACATAGGAGACAAGGTGCTCAGGGCTGGTACACTGGGATGACCCT
This sequence comes from Moschus berezovskii, assembly GCF_049115385.1. NCBI lineage: Eukaryota > Metazoa > Chordata > Mammalia > Artiodactyla > Moschidae > Moschus > Moschus berezovskii. Next base: position 54,801,469 of record NC_142469.1, read on the forward strand.
GGGGGATTGATGGGGAGGGAGGTGGGAGGGGGTTTCTGGATGAGGAAAACATGTGCGCCCATGGCTGATTCATGTCGATGTATGGCAAAAACCACTACAATATTGTAAAGGAATTAGTCTCCAATTAAAATAAATTAATTAATTTAAATAAAAAAATAAAATTAAAGAAAAAAAGAAATATAACTCCTAAGATCCTTCACAACTCAGGGTGTGTCAATCAAAAGCAAACCACCTGGAATTTTCAACAGCATCAATTTTAAATGATCTGATAACTAAAAGGGAAATAATCATATTCTTATTAACAAATGTTTCAATATAAAGTCCATGGAAGACATAATTCATAGCATCTAAGTCTGTAGGGTTCTTGAACAGACAGAGTGGGGGGGGGTGCATTGTCTAACTCATAGATATTAACAATATTGTTAAGAACTAAGACAAGAATTTTGAACTTCATAGTATCAATAAAATTTACAGTTCAATAGAAAGAAAGCTGTTATTACCCCAGATTTCAGGCTAGCTTTCTATAATAGATAAAAGTGCTATATTGAGAAACTCTTTTGTGGAAGAAGGTGCTAAATCTCCAATTACATCTCAAAAATAAAAAAAAAAGTCAGTAGTTACTCATCATAGAAAATGACATATATTTTGAGATCAAGAATCAGCCACCTGCCTGGGACATAGAGTGAGAGAATGATTTTTAAAAACCTATCTTACAGTCTGTGATATCATAAGTTTGATAAGAAAAATGACAGAGAAGATTAATACATAGCATAGCCGCATGGTCAGAGCTAAAATTAATGGCCTTCCGAGTTCTTTTCCGAATCTCTCATGAGTGTCCAAAAATGTCCTTTTGAAATCTACAAAGTATCACATTGCATTCTGGGGTCATGAGGCAAAAAATCAATTATGAAACAATTTGCAAGCCATTTTTAATTGTATACAGTGAAAATCACAAGTATGTATGTACACAGATATATGTGTACATGCATATGTGTATGTAAACATAAATAATTTTCTACAAAATTCTTACCTTTCATACCCTTCTCTTTTAATCCTCATGGCCTTAAGCTTTGACTATCATGACAACTCATAATTTGGAGTTCTATCTGTGAAATATTTCCTTCTCAGATATAGACAACAAAATCCAAATGACAAAGAAAGATAAACTGCAGGCAAACTAGAGAAGGATAGAAAAACTATTTTGAAAGCAAAATGTAAAGAGACCTACAGACACCAAAAAGGGAAAGAAAAATGATTATTATAAACATTGGGCAGGTGTAAAAAGATGATACGTGCTCATAAAGAGTCTGTACTCTAAGAAAAATGCAGAGGAATTTTGAGGCGTGAATGGCAAGGATTAGCTATTTCTGATATACACTTTCTTGCCAGTTAGAGAGCCATATTTAAATGAATAGAATAATTAATGAGTCACAGCACATTAAAAATTGAAAGTTTATAAATTTAAACAATTGAAGCTTATTTTAAGTCCAAAGAAATGGTTTTCTGATTTACCCCAGAGTCCACTTTATCCCTACACAAGTGTAGGCATACCTGTGTTGGAAAAAAGTGCAAAATAAGCATGTTTGTTCTTTTGATACTCAAATAAAGACTGCAATGATTTACTGTAGTGACTGGGAAAAAGTGGAAAATTCTACTTCAGAAAAATTCAGTGGGAAGGATAAGGTTAGGAGTAAAGTGTATAGTACGGGCTTCCCAGGCTTCCCCAGGGTCTCACAAGATCTCAAGTGGCAGAGTGAAGACCTGTCAGGATATCTGGCCTGAACCACCATGCCACCAGACTGCACAGGAGTCAATTGCAAGTATTAGGAAAGTGCTAGTCACTCAGTCGTGTCTGACTCTTTGCGACACCATGGACTATAGCCCGTCAGGCCCTTTCATCCATGGGATTCTCCAAGCAAGAATATTGGAGTGGGTTGCCATTCCCTTCTCCAGGGGATCTTCCCGACCCAGGGATTGAACCCAGGTCTCCTGAATCACAGGCACATTCTTCACTGTCTGAGCCACAATGTTCTTGGCAGGTATTAGGAGCACTAACGGAAGCGAAGATGGCTGCCGAGAGTCTGGGAGGGAAAGAAAACAACTTCAACATCAGAATTGTAGCACCCTTCAGAGCGCTGGTGCGCTTTCCTAGCGGCTCAATGGTAAAGAATTTGCCTGCAATGCAAAAGCCACAGGAGACATGGGTTCAATTCCTAGGTCAGGAAGATCCCCTGGAGAAAGAAATGGCAACCCACTCCAGTATTGTTGCCTGGAGAATCCCATGGACAGAGCCAGGCAGGTTACAGTCCATGCAGTCGCAAGAGTCAGACATGACTTAGCAACTAAGCCACCACCACGGCAGAGCTCTGAAGAGGATCCAGAGTTAATGCTGTTAGTTTTAAAAAAAAAAATGAAGTATGTTACATTGTTAGTTTCCGAACTGCGGCTGTAACATATTACCACCAACTTGGCAATTTAAATCAACACAAATGAATTTTCTTACCTTTCCAGAAGTCAGAATTCAAAATGAGTCTCACCAGCTCAAAATCCAGGTAGTAGGGCTGTATTCCTTCTGGAGACCCTTGGGGAGAATGCATTTTCTTCCTTGGCTCAAAGTCCCCTTCCATCTCCAAAGCCAGCCACGGCCATACTGCTGACCAAGTCCTGACTCAACTCCTCTGACTCCTGCTTCCTCTTATGATTACACTGAGCCCATCTGGATAATTCAGACTAATCTCCTTATCCTAAAGCCAACCTTAATTCCATTGGCAACCATAACATACTCCTTTTGCTTCCAGGGATTAGAATGTGCACAGTTTTGAGGGGCTGTTATTCTACCACATATCTTCTTAGGAAAAAGTTTCATGAATAATGTTAAAATGAAGTAGCTTTCGGTTTTTTAATGATCTGGAAAATTTATATATGATTCCTTGATGTTGCTGGGGAAAACAAAGGCATTTCTCTTCTTGAAAATTAGTTTATTCTGAAAAAGAAAAGCTATGTTGTCTACAACAGTACTTACACATTTAGGAGCTTGGATAAATTATATAAATCATTGTAAATAATACTATGTGACTGTAATAAATTTTAAAAACGTCACATTTTCCTGCTGCTTCAGCATCCCCACAAACAGGCTGTGAGTAGCTCATGCAGGGGATCAAGTGAACTAGTGTGATAGGCTGCTCCTGCCCCATGTTCCCCTTCCTGCCATCTCCTGACTCTGACCTGTGACATTCAAACAGACCCATGAAATCTCCTCATGCCTTTTAATCTGTGTGCTCCATCTCCACCCACAATAAAGGCACTTGCCCCTGAAGTTCTCAGTCTCTCCCAGCTCCCTGTCTCCCTGGCTAAGCCTGCTCCCTTGACCTTTCCCCATGTGGCCCCTGTGTATGGCATGTGGGCCTCCCTCTTCTAGAACCTATGCATATAACAAATCCTTTAATTTCATATGCCTCTCCACGTGTAACTCCAGAAATGGATAGGCTGGAATGAGCCTTAAAGATCTCACAGGTGAGCTTAATTGCCCATTTACAGCACAGTAACTATGAAATGCTTATAACATCCATAGTAATCAGTCAAAGAAAAAACTTCATAAATAACAGGCACCAATGTTGTATCTTTCTACACAATTTTACCTCTCTATGTCACATTGGACATATTCATCTAGTTGAGAAGTTGTCATCTATATATACCCTTAGCCCCTCATCATCACTCTAGAACTTTCCTTCTAACATCCCCAAACCCTTACTAGACCCAAAAAATCTAACGTTTTTCACGTATCAGTGCATGAGTGCTCAGTCACTGTCGAATCTGATTCTTTGTTACCCCACAGACAGGAGCCCACCAGGCTCCTCTGTCCATGGAATTTCCCAGCAAGAACATTAAAGTAGGTTGCCATTCCTTCCTCCAGAGGATCTTCCTGACCCAGGGATCCAATCCATGTCTCCTACATTGCAGACAATCTTTACCGCTGAGCCACTGGGGAAGCCTTCACATATCAGTAAAGGAGATCAACTATTTTAAGTGCCCAACTGTTCTATAGTTCTATATTTAGTTAATTGACCATCTGCCCTTATAGCCATCTGCTGAAAAACCAAATGACACCAAAGATAAAATAAGAATTAACTAGTATAGTTGAAAATCATAGCATTTTAAAAGCATGATACTCTATTAAAGATAATCATTGAAAATATTTTAAAACATGTAATAATGTCATCCAAATTTGTATTTTTCTAGCTAAAAACATTGTTGGTTAAAGAGGTGGCAGATGACTGATTCCAGAACACACTGAAAGAAAAGATCCAATGAGAGAATTTAGTAGATGGTGTGTGTGGGTGTGGGTGTGTGTGTTCCAGTTACAGCAAGTTTACCCAACCACTAAGTTGTGCAGCAAATCACAACTTGTCAGGTGTGGAGGTGTGGCACTGAGTAGCTTACAGTCATTAGTTTTGGTTCAATGCTTGCAGCCTGAGGAACAAAGGCGTTACATTCTATTGCACATTTAAAAAGCAATTTCATAAGCTTAAATGCCAACAGTTTCTCATAAATGTTGCTATAATTATTTTAAATCACCTAATAATATTCCAAGGAAAAAAGAACTTAACTGTGTTAAACCCAAATCCATTTCACAGAAATCATCAGCATGGCCCAGAACTGGGAGATTTTTTCTTTGTTTTTTTTTTTTCTGAAACAAGATGTCTGTCCTAGTTCACTTATTATTATAGTTCCCAAGAAGCCATCGCTAGCAGGCATAAAAAAGTGATTCAATTGATTTAAAGAATACTGACTAATGTGGAAGATTAATAGACTAAGGAGATGCACAAAAGGATTCTTTTCTGGGCTGAAAATCTCCAACCTGATCTTTATCTACCAGCATGGGAAAATCATAAGAGATTATTTTACATTCAAATCAGTTACCATTTCATTGTTAGCCTGTCTACCGCTTCCTTCAGGAATCCTGTTTTCATGAAATGAAAATAATGAGAAAATATGATCTATGCAAATATGAAGAAAGTCAAAATAATGATCTACTAAAGGCTTCTCTCATAAAAGCATCAGAACTTCTGAATAAACAAATGTATTTTCCTTTCAAAAGAATCAAGTTTTTTGTTGGTTTATATTTTGTTCTTTATGAAGTATTCTTATTACCTGGGTCTGTGTAACAGGAGATGAAATATACTTGAATAGATTTTTTGTTCTGTGCATCAGTATCTTATCTACAATGATTCTCTGTACTTTGCATAACCAGTCATATTCATAGATACTGGCCATGATACTTGGATTTGTGGGGTTTAGGAGGCCAAAGAACAAACCAATTAAGCACCCAGCCTAAGCTCACTGGGTCAAGGTGTACTAGGTACACAAAATGAAATTGCTTTTTCATAGCTAAGTAACAATTGAATACTATTCCCTTAAAAATTCTTAAAATTTCATGACATATTTGAAATTTTTCACAACAAAATGTTGGAGAAAAATAAGCACATTCATAGAGCTAACCTAATAGTATTTCCTAATTCTAAACTTTGGAATCTCTGAAAGTAGACTCCTCAACCTTCTGTGCCTTGATCCCTAAGTTCTAGCCACTTCTGCTTAATTAATCAAAGTCCCAGATCCTGCCTGGTAGCATCTAGCATGCTACTATCCCATCCTGTATAGAGCACACAAGTGGAACCGAATGGATAGGGTCTCTTCCTGCCTTCAGGAAAACATCCTTGCAATTGACTTCTTATTTTCTGAAAATAGGCCACCTAACTTGCCTGTGTTCAAGTGACGCCTAGTCTTAAGTACAGAAGTCACCTAGGCTTTCATTGCTAAGCGCCAGCGCCCTCTGGAAGTCCCTTTGTGTAATCATCTAGACATGCTGTGTCTATCGGTTTTTGGTGTGCCTTTTCTCTTCAGCTTGCCACCCACACTCTGTGCAATCTCTATAGCATCAACCTCCAAGCTTTTCCCAGTTCAGTCTTTTTTTTAGAAGTAACACCAGTTTCAAGATCCACTCCAATGTGGCTGTTGATTATGAGGACTTGTTCAACACATCGCTGTATGTAGGCTGAGATAGTCGTATCGTCTGTTTTAAGTGGTTACAGTCCATAGCCTCAAAATGGTTGCACCATTTGGGGAAAAAGAAGGTCTTCCTTCCACAAGGAAGGCAAGCCAACTGGACTGTTTATTAAACATTCAACCAGTATTTACTGAGCCAACAGTCTACCATGATGGTCTGTCAAAAAAATTAGCTTCTCCTCACAAGCTTATGATGATTTCCAAGGAATTCCAATATAAATATTTATTTTAAAGTACAATTTTTAATTGTTCCTATTTTTATTTTTATCCAAGTATCATTCACAAAGCTTTAAAAGTCTAATAGTACTACAAGCCTGATAATAAAAATTTTCAATATCCCAACTCAATATATCCCCCTCTTAAAATTTCCAATAAAAAAAAGAAACCTCTGTCAACTCTCTTAGCTGATTATTCTGCAATTTAAGAATATATTGTTTATTTTAGTGAACAATTGCTTTCATGATGCTTACAACATGCCAACAGCTTTCTAAGTACTCTACTATAGTAACTCATTGAGTCCTCGTAGTAAACTATAAGGCAATTATTCCTACTTTCTAGCTAGGAAATTGAGGCAGAGAAAGGTCAGGTAACTTTGGCCCAAGGTCATATAGCCAGTAAGTCATGGAGTCAGGATCCTAACCTAAGCAAATCTGGTTCAAGTCAACAATTATAATCACAGCAATGCATATGTATTTCTAAGTGGTAATCTGAAACAGGAGAAGGAAATGGCAACCCACTCCAGTGTTCTTGCCTGGAGAATCCCAGGGATGACAGAGCCTGGTGGGCTGCCATCTGTGGGGTTGCACAGAGTCGGAGACGACTATAGCAACTTAGCAGTAGCAGCAGCAATCTGAAACAACTATTTATTAATTTTTAAATTTTTGACAATATCAATATTCTATGATGAAAAATCAGGATAATATCCAAAGAAAATGCACACACAAAACATAAACCACACATTCACACACACATATATCCCCTCCCCATTCTCCCAATACACATATCATACTTTTGTTAAATTACCATCTAGTTTACATTACTGTAACAGCTGATTCATGCAGTGCACATTGATTATATCTTTCTTGTATAGATTTTGGTTTTTAAGATTTTATTTTCAAGAAAATTCTTAGGTCTTAGACATCACACCTTGAACTATTTGATCTGTTTTGTTAGTCATTTGAAGTAGACCTTATCCCTGTGATCTTAATTGATTTAAGTTGACCCTGTTTCCCAAATGAAACAGTTTTCAGAAGATTGCCTAACTGGACATGAAGAAGAGGTTAACCTCCCAGGCTCTCCTAGATTGTAGTTGGCACATATGACTCCAGTAAAGAATATAGACTTAAATGAAGGACTGTATCCATTGCTGTATATATGTGAATATTTCCTCCCTCTTATCAGTAGATATTTTATTGCTGAAATTACAGATTTGAAATGATGCACATTCCCCTGACTAATGCTGACTAGGCATCTAGAAAACTCTAGAATTTCCACAATTTAGTTTGAAGAATACTCCCACTCCCACCTCCAATCCCATGTACAGAAGCCTTAAGATGCTAGGAAAGAGCAACTGAAGAGCAATTACCAGTGCTACTTTTATTTTTACAAAAATAAAAATGGCACATCAAAATTATTTCATAGCTCTTATCTAAGCTTTGAAAGTCACAGAAACACATAAGAAGAGAATTGACAGAGTGGGCATCAGATGTTTAATTCAAAACTTGATGATGACACACGGGAAATATAACACTATTAAAATTAGAGGTACATTGATAATTAAATGTATAGTATTGCTGAAAGTATTTCCAAATTTGTTGAAAGTTAACTTGATTATTTTAAATACATATCATTTGAACTGGGTTTAACCTGTTTTGATGAATGAATAAATATATCTTTGAATACAAATTAATAATTATAAAATCTACAAATTTTTTGAAAAAATTCTTTGTAACAAAGTGTCCCATAGTTATGTTATTTCCTTAAAAACTTACATTTCAAATAATGTGAAAGTGGACTTTCATCTAGACTGCTTCCTAATAAACAGAAATCCTGAATAAGTGAAGTCAATATTCACAGTACTCAATTAAACTAACTGCAAGGTGTTAAAATGCTTTAACAGCCTCACATATCAGCTATTCAGTCATTCTCCTTTCAAAACCACCTTTCAATTTTCAGCATGAAAAGCAAAACATAAAGTCAGTCTTATATATTGATAAGAAAGAAGTTTGAAATTACAATATATTTTCATTTGTGTAAGAAGTTATCAGAACTACAAATCCCAACACTTTATTTATAGACAATTTTTTCTAGACCATGTTATTATAAGTGCCTCACCCACTGTGGAAAAGTTCAGTAGAATTTCATCTTGTTTTCAATACGCAGTCTTCCCTTGGTGCAAACTTTGAAAATATTAACATTTTTCCCCAGTATCAGCTCAACACAGTAAGAGAAAATAAACCACATGACACAATTCATTCTGTCAGGAAGAAATCCATCAAGTCATCCTAGACAGTAGAGACTCAGAAATAGGACATAAGTAATGGATCAGGCTTAGGAACTTACAAATAATGTTCAAATCACAGTAAACATAGAAAATTGACGTTAAAAAAAAGGCAGCCATCTGACAACTATGCCATCAATACATGCATTCTGCATCCTTTATACAGACTAGAACTTGTAGATACAGAGTAGAGAGGGTAAATTTAACACATTCATCAAAAAGAGGGAAAAAACTGGAGGATTTGATTCAATATGTGTTTAGCAACTAAACAAATAATTTTAAAGTTTAGTCATCAGCTCTGGTTTCCTCACAACTATCTAATCCTGATCCCTAAGGTGTTCATTGGAAGGACTGATGCTAAAGCTGAAACTCCAATCCTTTGGCCACCTCATGCGAAGAGTTGACTCACTGGAAAAGACTCTGATGCTGGGAAGGATTGGGGGCGGGAGGAGAAGGGGACGACAGAGAATGAGATGGCTGGATGGCATCACCGACTCTGTGGACATGAGTTTGAGTGAGCTCCGGGAGTTGGTGATGGACAGGGAGGCCTGGCGTGCTGTGATTCATGGGGTCGCAGAGAGTCGGACACGACTGAGTGACTGAACTGAACTGAACTGAACTGAAACTAAATATATTATTAAGTGGCAGACACAGGCCTATGCCAGTCCTTTATCTAACCAGGCATATGCAGGTAATATATCTTGTGAGGCTGGTACACATGATGGAGACACAATTCCAAGTTCAGATCCAATGACCCAACAACAGCCGTAGACTTTCAGTTGCCCTGTTGCCTCATCCTGCCCTACTGCCAGGTTCAGTTTTGTTTCTAGATAACACATATGGGATCTAGGATACGCATCTGAGTGAGGCTGCTCTTCTGAAATGTTCCCTACATACCTGCGGGTTAGGAGTCTGACAAGTCCTATGGTCCTACGTTGCCAGGTTCTAGCTTGGCAATAAATCGAAAAAGCAACAGCTCGATTAACCATTCTTAAGAATTTGAAGCAATTACCCTGGATATTTTTAAATATTTGTTTAAAAAGAGGAATTGTACAAAACTTACCAAAATAATCCATTCATCTCTCTCAGTAATTGAGAAAATAGAACAAAAAAAAACAAAATGCACATGGAAGATTTCATCAATGTGAGTAACATAACAAATGACCTAATGAGCAAATATACATTTACATTTACATTTTAACCAAGTTGTACAAAGTAGACAGGAAACATTTACAAAAACTGACCATACTCTGGTCACATATGGACATATATGATATAGGTAGCACTGAAAATAAGTCAGGAACCTAGCAATATATAAAAATAGGGCCTCAATACCAGGTAGGGTTATCCTGGGAATACAAGGCTAACTCAACATTCAAAAAACAATCAACATAATCCATCATATTTACAGACAAAGGAGATAAAACAGTCTGATCACTTCAACTGATACCAAAATATTCAACATTCATTCATGACCTTAATATGTTATAATAGAAGGGCACTTACTGAGCCTGAAAAAGGCACCTGCAAAAAAACTTTAACATCAGCCTTAATTGTGGGACACTGAATGCTTTCTCACTAAGATTGGGAACAAGTTTGTTTTTTTTTTTTTTAGGTGTTCAAAAGTTTATTTTGGACATCATTCTTTGGTATTCAAAAAACTACATATATTATTATGTATTTATTTATGATACAGTCTTTTCAGACTATACATTCAATGTAAATTGGAAATGAAAAAATATAAATCAGATATTACTATAAAAGGAGTTTTAGGGTTAAATTTTTTTTATTATTATTATTTTTTTTATTGGAGGCTAATTATTTGGCCACCTCATGCGACGTGTTGACTCACTGGAAAAGATTCTGATGCTGGGAAAGGTTGGGGGGGGCGGGTAGGGGACAGCCGAGAATGAGATGGCTGGATGATATCACCAACTCTGTGGACATGAGTTTGAGTGAACTCCGGGAGTTGGTGATGGATAGGGAGGCCTGGCATGCTGTGATTCATGGGGTCGCGGAGAGTCGGACACGACTGAGCGACTGAACTGAACTGAAATGAACTGAATTATTTTACAATATTATATTGGTTGGTTTTGCCATACATTGACATGAATCCGCCCCGGGTGTACATGAGTTCCCCTTCCTGAACCCCCCCTCCCACCTCCCTCCTCCTTTTATCCTCCCTCTGGGTCATCCCCGCACACTAGCCCCGAGAGTCCTGTAACACGCATCAACCCTGAACTGCCGATTCGTTTCACATATGACAACATACCTGTTTCAATGCCATTCTCCCAAATCATCCCACCCTCACCCTCTCCCACAGAATCCCAAAGACTGTTCTATACATCTGTGTCTCTTTTGCTGTCTCATATAGAGGGTTATCATTTGCATCTTTCTAAATTCTGTATATACGCGTTAAGTTTTGAATGACTTCTTCCAGAAAGCTAGAACAAGGGGCAGGGAGCGGATGGAATTTTCAAGATTTTTCTGGTATCCAAATGTCTATTTTGCTCTTGTACTTCACCATTTGATTTGCTGAATTACATTTCAGTGACTTTAGGAGAAATATCCACCTCTATATATCAATTTATGCAATCCTCTTCTCCTTTTAGAGTCCCATCTTTAAGCATTTTCTCATTTTCCCATCCAGGAAAGATATCTTCATCCAAGGATTCTCCTGCTCCCTTTGTAATTCTTTGATATCCAGGATGGCACATGATATGTAACAGTTACTTTTGCAATTCTTTCTCCCTGGTCTGTTCAAATCTCAGACTTTATCTTTCTTACCTTCTCGTAGCAGCATCCAAATGAATCACTTGTGTAAAGTTGGTAATCAATTAATATTTCTCTAAAAGACTAGAAAATTACTTCTAAACATTAGAAAAGAGCCAGTGAAACGTTGCACCTCACCTGTCATCTAAAAGCTCTAACACCTGTTCATGTCATTCATTTAGGACACCTCTTAGTGCACTTTCTACTGCCATAGCTGTTAAAATTCAAATGAGGCACTAATTAACTGCCACTCAGTTCCTTTTTACAAGCATCTAGTGCTTCGGTGGCTTCATATAACTACAGAACTATAAACATTAAGTAAAGCTAATAGAACATATTTGAAAATAAGAAAATATAGTTAGCAGCATTTCTTTTCCAACTTAAAAAATAAAAACCTAGTTCTCCTACATAAGGAAATATGAAAGTCATGCTTTACAGAATTTTGCACTATTAGAAGCCAAAACAAAATTATAGAAGTGTACAGATAGATAATATAAATTTTTTTTCTCCATTCATGTCACAGATGGTAAGGTAGATAACTCTGAGAAGTTTATCAGAAATGGAACTGGATCTTCCAAAAGCTAGGAATAAAGAGATCATTTATTTATGAGGAGCTTCAGATTAAAAACTCAGTGTCTTTTGCCAAACACTTTTTTTATCACTATTCTAAAGCACAGAAAAAATGAAAAAACATGCATAAAAATATCAAGTCTTTCCCCAATAACATGACATTTCCAAATATAGTGGTATCCATCCTCATTAACAGCGAAGATTCATTTTCTTTACATTTGATACTGGAGCCCTTCTGACATGTAGCTGGTATGTGTGTTTAAAATCAGTTAGATATATAAAATAACTATATGGTCCATGCATTTAGCATTACATCTTGTATATACCCTTTTGACAAGATTACACTATAACAGTTTCTTGTTAACACAGACCAAATTATTTTCTGGAAGAGGGAAAATGCCACGAGATATAGTACTTACCACAGTTTGTGGCGCAAGGTGGTCATTCAATATGAATTTGTTGAAAGAAGGGAGGGAGGGAAAGAAGGAGGAAAGAGAAAGAAAGAGAAAGGAGGGCAAGAGTCAAATAAATGTCTTTCTAGTCATATACAAAATAGATGCTTTGCAGTTATAATCATAAATAAAAATGAGTCATTAAAAATGAAAGCAACTATTTAGAGTGAAGGCAAATTCTTCACTGAAGGCATAAATTAATCACTGCAATTTTACTTCAGATTCCTCTAAATGATTTCTTTCTAATCTCAAACAAACTTCCATGGATTTAATTAAGACTTTTTTCCCCCAGGTTTTAAACTTCTTTCCTTAACATAATATTTTCCTGGGCTTCCTTATAGGTAGCTCTGGAACTTCAAACTTTTAAATTCATTTCTTGCTTATCACTCCTACACAAATAACTAGTATTTGTTGACAGGACCTATCTTCTAATATCAAACTACCATATTTGATTAAGATTTTAAAGTTCCATTTGGCTCAGCCACATTGCCTCAAGCTTTTAGGGCAATCAGGAATAAATTTATGTAAATTTTTATGTTACCAGAACTTAAAGGCAAACTGTAATATAGGCAAAGGGTTTAGACAGACAGGAGGATATTCTGTCTACAGATTCAAGAAGTCATTCTTAGACAGGGAAGTTTGGTCCTGTTAAGAGAGGTTTATCTCTGTGGTCTTCTTCCTGCAGTTCTGAAGTTGCAAGTTCAGTTAGCTGCTCTCTAAGCGAAATGCAGTTTGCCAAATCGTCTTCTTTAAAGGAAATACAATGAACTGACCAGCCTAAGTCCCTATTAGCTGTTGCATTAGCAATCATATTGTATTGTAAAGGACTAAATTCACTTTCTCATGCACATTATCCTCTTGTAAGCTTGAGGATCTATAAGCTTTACTCTGGGACTGGTCACTCTTCACTGGCCATTCAAATTTCAGCACAGTAGAGAAAAAAAAAGAAACCCTGAAGGACAGAGAAGTAACACCCAGGCTTTCTTGACAATCAACCATTTCCTGCTAGTACTGTGCAGTGTTTTATGGTTTGTTTGTTTGTTTGTTTGAAGGGGAGGGTTGGTGAATGGAAGCAAGTATTTGCTTTACATATGATAACTCAGAAAGTTTACTTCCCACACATCCTTCTTTGAGGTTGTACTTCTAACAACAACAACAATAACAAAAGAACTGTTCAGGAAGTGGTAAATCCACTTGAGGAAGAAGTAAAGGGAAACTCCAGGATAATCTAAGGGTGTGAGAACAAGTCATGTAGATTGTAACCAAAAGACCCCAAGAAAGACAGATTTCCTAGAAAAAGAGAGCTACTTCATGCAACAGGCATTAAGATTGCAAGGCTGTAAAACTCAAGGATATGGCAAAGACTCTTTTTTTTTTAATTAACAGTAAAAAAAAAAAAAAAGAAAGTTGTATAGATTTCAGCATGGAGAAGGATGAAAGGGTGTACAAGAAAATAAAACATGATATGATATTACACAATTGTTTGAAAAGTGAAAAATAATAGTCTATTTGACTTGGTGGCTAGGAACGTTCTCGTTTAAGCAAGGCAGAAGTCATCATTTGGGATTCATAATTAAACAAATATAACCCTTGAAATCTTTACGTTACTAAAAATATAAACATTGTTGGATTTTTGCTTTCATTCATTCATTGGCTGTATTCTAGGCACCAATCTAGAAAGTGATTAAAATTTAGTTTTTTTAAAAAAACCTTCAGAGATAGCATAGAAGATTACTTTTTATTGTAGAACTGAATTAAATGTAACCTTGCAACAGTAGCTATGTCTCAGAAATAGTGGGAGAGGAATATGATGGGGAGGGAAGGTAAAGAGAAAGCATAAGGGCCTGATAGTGTCACATTATACAAACGGGAATCTGCAGGGATTAACTTGGAGCAACAATAAATGGAAGCAAAAATATACTATTTGAAATTCCAATAAATAATAAAATTTAGAGTAGGAGAAAGAAGGAAAGGTAGAAATTGGTGAGTTAAATCCTCATCATGCATTGTTGGGAGTCTATATCTACTGTCTTGATGGAGTTGGTTATTAGCAGAAGAAACAGAAGCATGTTATTTAGAGGGATGATTAGAGATTTTTCAAGTTCTTCCAAAATGGCAGATGAATTTTTCATTGATTTTTATTGAATTTATAAAATTATCTAAGATGACATTGTTTTCAATACTAATTACATATCTATGAAGAAGATATATATTTATACTGATTAAGATACTTCTGCATTCTTTCATCGGAGAAGGCAGTGGCAAGCCACTCCAGTACTCTTGCCTAGAAAATCCCATGGATAGAGGAGCCTGGTAGGCTGCAGTCCTTGGGGTCGCTAAGGGTCGGACACTACTGAGCGACTTCACTTTCACTTTTCACTTTCCACTTTCACACATTGGAGAAGGAAATGGCAACCCACTCCAGTGTTCTTGCCTGGAAAATCCCAGGGACGGGGGAGCCTGGTGGGCTTCTGTCTATGGGGTCACACAGAGTCGGACACGACTGAAGTGACTTAGCAGCAGCAGCAGCATTCTTTCATAGAGTTTTAAAATCTTCTCCATAAAGACCTTGTGGCTGCAGGCCTTTGGGGAGCCAGAACTGTGCTAAGAGCTAAATAAAACCTACTAACTGCTTTTACCACTCCCCGCCTGGTTGGAGGATCTCCTGGTTAACTGGTCAGCCAAATTGAGGTAATAAGTATAATTTAGAGCAGAAATGAGAATATCTGTTCAACTTTTGTTTTGTTTATTGCATGATATTTACTTGAATTTCATTAAATTTAGAGTCATTGTCTACACTTTGCCCTCAGATTCTGCTCTACCCAGAAGAGGACCAGGGTCCAGGCCTGAATTTATTCTGTTATTTATGATGAAGTCTCTCCAGATTAGATAACTGGGGAAGAAAGTCCTGAGTAAAATAAATTATCCTAAGGGAAGAGAAGGAGTCAGGACCTGGGGGAGAAGCAGAGGCGGAGAGGGGCTGGAATCCAGCCCTTAGGATGTGGTGGTCCCCACAGCCCCAGAAGAAAGGCTGGACATTAGGTCTGATAATATTTCCCACTCTTTCTCCTCTTTTAATATCCCCAGGGCACACCCCCCTCACTTTTCCTCACTGGCTTCTATAGCCCTGTTCTATTTTAAGAAACACTGCACCAGAAACCTCAACCAAAGATTAAAGCCCAAATTGGATCAAATGACTAATAATCATAAGAAAAGATATTCAACCTTTTTAATATCTTGAGATCTTGCCTAAGGGTTTTTTTAACAAGGGTTTTTAACAAGTGAAGAAGGTTGTCAGAATCATTTCGAAGACAGGGCACATAAACTCAAAATTATAATTCAACATATCATTCTGAGGTTTCAAGATGTAAATGCATATTTAAGAACTATTTAAATACCTTAAAAAAGAGGATATTAAACACACATAGACACACACATGCACACACAGCTCTTTCAACCCTTGAAAAATAGCACAATAAAACAGAAAAACTAAAAACCATATTTTATTAACGAAACCCAGGTTTCACAAACCTAACATCTCAGAGCACATAGCTGCTCAGTGCTCTGAACGCTCTGACCCAGCTGCATGACTACATGGAAGATAGACGACAAAAGGTAGCCAACTCTTTGCAATCCCATGGACTGTAGCCCACCAGACTCCTCTCTCCATGGGATTCTCCAGGCAAGAATACTGGAGTGCGTAGCCATTCCCTTCTCCAGGGGGTCTTCCTGACCCAGGGATCAAGCCTATCCTGGCCCTAAAGAGATGGCAGCCCTGTACTTTCCAAAGAAGCAGCATCCCTTCCCCCATTTTGGGCCACACCTGTATGTCTAATGGCAGTCTCTATTCAGGAGTTTGTTCTGGAGGAATTTTCCACTCTAAACTCAGTGTTCTAAATGAATTGAAAGACTGAAAATAGCTCAAGTGGTCTAAGAGCTGTAGGCCGTGCATGCCCATCACAGAGTAAACTGAAGTTCAACTTAAGCACTAAGGTCACCCTGACTCTGAGACCTTAAAACCCTGATGCTCTATGTTCCATTCCAAACATCCCTTTCAGAGCAGCTGACCTTTTACAGCACTTAAGGATATGCAGAATAACTAATACTGTAGTATTTAACTATTTTTTTGTCAATATTTTAAGCAGCTAAATATATTGAGTAGTTTAGAATGTATCCTTATATAGTTTCTTCAGTGAAATAAGCTCTGGAGGGCACACCATGATATACTTATAAAGCAAATGTAATATTTTTCATGAACTTTTTTTATCCCCTCATTATAAAGCATTTTGAGCCTCTAGCCACTGAAAAAAACCTTAAAAAAGTATTTCCAGATATTGTAACATTAGAATTAAGAGCATGTAGAGTAGTGCCGGACAGGAGGGAAAAAGTAATCAGGTAAGTGAATAAAAGTGAGAAATGAGAAGCGCTGAAGAGCTATTCAAGAGATTTTCAAAAGATGGAATCAATAGCTGACAACTTATATAAAGTCATAAAAGGAATAAACAGTTTAGAAGGAAACCGATACTTTTAACTTGAGCAACATTCTGTATGGCAATACCACAGTTTATATCAGTTCAGAAACATAATTTGGGGTAATGTATAAAGGAAAAAGATAATGTAGTTTTGTGTAGTTTGAAGTATCTGTGAGCTATTTAGGTGGAAATATCTAGCAAGTAGTTAGATATATATCTATAATTCAGGAACAATTGGTTTATATAAATTTGCTTTCAGTTTGAAGTAAAATTTGCAAACCATGAATTCACTCATTGTAAATGTATAGTTCGGTGATTTCTAGTAAATTTTGCAGTTGTGCAATCACTGTGACATTCCACTTTTACAACACTCCTGCTTCTAGTCCCATGCAGACACAGATCTACATTGTGTTTGTATAGTTTTAGAAATTTCATATAAATGGAATCATCCAAGATGTATACTTTGTGCCTGGCTTCTTTCCCATAGCATAATTTTGTTGCATGTGTCAGGAGAAAGTTTTCTTCTGTCCTTCTAGATTATTTTCATTGCACTAGTAATTAAATGGACATGAAATAGATTAAAAGGAGAAAATCACACAGAAGTTTGATAGCATGGATACATGGGAGAGACCCACGAAAACAGAAAATCACCAAAATGACTGAAGACTTCACTTCAAACACCATCTTAAGCTAAAAACAAAGACAAAAAAGGATGTTGGAGGTAGTGGTTTGGGACTTCAAAGTGAAGGAAGGCAATGCACATGGAGATGGAAAAGCAAATGTTTGGTAAATGTTTCCTGGGCCATGCAGAGACAATGGGACACAGAGAGGAATTTTAACAGACTTTCTTTCCCATCCACTTTACCTAGTTCTTACCAGTGGTTATCCATGGTGATAGCTTCCTTCCTGGAAAAGGTCCTCTGTCTACATTCTTTTAGACAATTAGGGGGGAAGCTCAAAGTTTCTTCCTGAGTCTTTTGGACCTTGACTTTTTTCAACATGAAATAATCCACATTCCAAAGAGACATTTGGGGATAGCAAAGTTTGTTCCCCTGAACATTTATTAGTAGTTCATTCCTTTTCATTGCTGAGTAGCATTTCACTCAGTGGATACAGATTTTGTTTATCCATTCACATATGGATGGACATCTACTTTATTTGTTATCCATTCACATATGGATGGACATCTATTCTATTTCATCTCTATTCTGGAATTCAGGCTGGTGGATTAGGCCCTTTATGGAGCAGTTGCCTTTTTTAATGTTGAGGGAAAAAGAGAATGTAACAAAACAAAAACTGTTTTTTAAAGCTTCTGCCTGAAAGTAACATATACCAGTTCCAGTCATATACCTTTGGTCATTCTAGTCACATGGTTAAGCCTGACTTTAAAGAATGAAAAGGTGTAATTCTCCTGTAGGGAGGGGAGGGAAAACGAATATTGGTAAAGCTGAAGTTTATATTCTACCACACTCAGAGAGACAATAAATGGCCAGAACTGGACAAGGATAAAATGTTGTGGAATGCTAGAAGTCATTTACTTTAAATACATTTTACTGAACACCAACTGTGTGTCAGTGATAAGGTGTCTCTCATCATCCAGCAATGTAGCTTGGGCTTGTTCTTATGTCTGTGACAGGGGACCAATAGAACAAGTAGACACAATCAAGACCTACGCTTGAAATTTACACAGTCTCACCACATTCTCCAGCCAAAGCAAGACATAGCACCTACCCACTTTAAAGAGACCAAATAGACTCCACTTCTTGGTGTGAGGAGCTATAAAGTCACCCTGAAAAGGGCCAGATATAGAGAAGATGCAAGCATTTTTACAACCAAGTTCACTTTAGTCGCTCAGTCGTGTCTGACTCTTTGCGACCCCATGAATCACAGCACACCAGGCCTCCCTGTCCATCACCAACTCCCGGAGTACACTCAAACTCATGTCCATCGAGTCGGTGATGCCATCCAGCCATCTCATTCTCTGTCGTCCCCTTCTCCTCCTGCCCCAATCCCTCCCAGTATCAGAGTATTTTCCAGTGAGTCAACTCTTCGCATGAGGTGGCCAAAGTATTGGGAGTTTCAGCTTCAGCATCAGTCCTTTCAATGAACACTCAGGACTGATCTCCTTTAGAATGGACTGGTTGGATCTCCTTGCAGTCCAAGGGACCCTCAAGAGTCTTCTCCAACACCACAGTTACCACATATCAAAATGCCAATTATCACAGTAAACCAGAGTGACACTTTCTGCATCCATATTGAAAACTTCCATTGGAAATGAATCATTGAGGGTAAACACAGGATGGAGATAATTGTTGACTGCAATTTAAAGGTAAAACTTGCTCAGGTCTCAAGAGGTTCCTGCTGTTCTCTGTCAGGCTGGGGTCTGTACTCCCTGGGGGTTCCATTGGCCAGCCCTTCCCCGTGGCTTCACTGGGCATTAGTCTCATCCTTTGAAAGCAAGGTGAAGAGAGGTACCCTCTCGATCTCACTGCATTCTCGGCTTGTAGTGAGAGTGGTAGAGCGGCAGCTTCAAATCTCTGAAGCAGCTTTGGGGCCCTGTACCCATCACTTGAAGAGCAGCACAAGTTCACAGCTGAACGGTTCTATGGTATGATCCTGCAGGGTCTTTTTCTGTCCTCTTTCTCTGTTTCCTTTTGCCCCAGATGGCAATGCGTCTGCAGTTCTCTTCTCATCTCTGTTCTTTCCTTTTGTTGAGTTGGTTGATTAAATCCTTGGGTCACACCCACTCTAATCTCCTGTCCAATCTATCACACCTTTAGTGTTGTTCTCTTCTGAACAATTTTCTCATTTTTCATAATACAGACAAGTTGAGAATCTTCAACTCTTTAAGTATCTAATTCCTTTTCCTTAGCCATTTCATCTTTAGTTCATTTTTCTCTTCTCACAACTTACTTTAAGTAGTCAAGAGGAACTAAGCTGTTCCTTCAACATTTTTTTTTTAGAAATCTCCTTTACTAAATATTTAATTTCATCAATTGCAAGTTCTACCTTCCACAAAACTCTAAAACATGAATACAATTCAGCCAGGTTCTTTGCTAGTTTATAACGAGGATTGCCTTCCCTGCAGTTTCCAATGACATGTCCCTCATTTTTGTTCCAGATTTCATTAGAATGGCCTTTGACTGTCCATGTTTCTATGAATATTCTGTTCATGATTACTCAGATATTCTCTAAGAAGATGGAAACCCTCTCTCTATGACTTTCCTCTTTTCTTTCAGAGCTCTCACTAGAATCATCTTATAAAATCTGCCCATGGCAATTCAGGTTTTTCCTAGCATGCACCTCAAAATTCCTCCAGCTTCTACCCATTACCAGTTCCAAAACCACATCCATATTTTTACAGCAGCACTCCCACTTTTAGGAACTAATTTCCATCTTAGACCACTCAGGCTGCTATAACAAAGTGCCGTAGACTGAGGGGCTTATAAACAACAGGAATTTATTTCTCACAGTCTGGAGGCTGTAAGTCTGAGATCATGGATCAATTCTGACGAGAACCCTCCTATAGGTTGTAGACTGGAATTTCTCATTATATCCTTGCTTGGCAAAAAGAGAGGGAAAGCTCTGAGGTCTCTTTCATAAAAATATTAATTCCATTCATATTGGCTCCACATTCATAACCTAATTATATTCCAAAAGCCTCACCACCTAATATCATCATACTGGGGGGTTAGGATTTCAACATATGAATTCGAAGGTGGGGGAGGGGACAAAAACATTCAGTCCATAACACCACTGAATTGTTTTCCCCATCTGTGGTAATGGAGAAATTTCTATATTTTATGAGATTCTGTAATGATCAGTATGGAAATTATGATCAAAATTCCCTATGCCAGAGAGCTGAAAGTATGTTTTTCCAATGTAGTACAGGAGCAGTTCTGCTATAAAATGTAATGTGCATGTTCAGTTGTGTCCGACTTTTTCAACCCCATGGACTGTAGCCTGCCAGGCTGCTCTGCCCATGGAAATTTCCAAGCAAGAACACTGGAATGGGGTGCCATTTCTTCCTCCAGGAGATCTTCCCAACCCAGAGATCAAACCCACGTCTCTTGCATCTTCTGCACTGGCAGGTGGACTTGCAGATTTGTATAGAATTGCTTAAACTTCAATACCAGAATTTGGTCTGACTGTATGGTGATACTGAGGTACATGATTCCCGGAACATATCATGTGCAGGATTTTAGCAGATTGGTTTGAGCACTAAATAGTCTAAGGGCTAATTTCTCATAGGAAAATTTATCTTCCATTTATTTCTTCTCCAATAT